>NW_015172014.1:214854-224762 GCF_001447785.1 Gekko japonicus | reverse complement strand
AACCGCTCTGAGACTCCCAAGTGAAGGGTAGGGTATAAATCCAATCTCTTCTGCTGCTTCTTAAAGGTGCCACTGGACTCAAACCTTGTTCTATCAAGTACCCTGTTTCCCCGAAAATAAGACCTACCCCCAAAATAAGCACTAGCAGGATTTCTATGCATTTGTGGTATAAACCCTAGTGTGTCTTCTTGAGAAAAAATAAATATAAGACAGTGTCTTATTTTCAGAGAAACACGGTAGTTTTCTGTGGGTTTTCCTGAGGTTTAATGAGCAGAACTGAGTCCACAGATTAAGCCGACTGGTGGGACAGGACGGGGGATCCCTGACTTCTTAGCCTGCATGCCATTTGCTTCAGAGCTGATAGTATCTGTGTGGTGCAGCGGCTTTTGAGAACGTTTCCTGTGATCCCTGGGGAATGCTTCCTCTCATCCCCCTGGAAGCTGCAGTTGCTCTGGCCAGATTGTTGACTGGAGTGGCTCCCAAGGGCTTCCAGTTTGGTTCTGGGCTCAGTTCAACATACCTTAAGGGCTGTGTCCCCCCCGCCCCCCAAATGAACCTACCTGTCCACGCTGGTCATCTTCGGAGGTCCTGCTCCAGGTGGGAACCCAAGAAAGGGCTTTCTCAGTTGCAGCACTGAAACCCTGGAACTCCCTCCCCGGCAAGATCTGTCTGTGCCTCTCTGTTGGTGTCTTCTGCCGGCGGGTGAAGACTCTGTTTTGTTTGTCATACCCCCAGTAACCAGTATTGGTCTTCCTCCCCGTCCTGGTACTGTTTATGTGTTTTTATTGAATTATTTCATAAGTTTAAATATTGTTTTTAATTGTTTAGTGTTTTTACGTGTGCCGCCTGCTCGGGTGGAAACGGCGGCATGAAAGTGTTTCTAATAGATAAGTACATGACGATCGCTGGAGGAGGCTGAATTGGCAGGGCCTTCTCTTTGGTGGCGCCTTCACTTGGGGACTCCCTCCTCAAGAACATAAGAGCATCAGAGAAGCCAATGTTGGATCAGGCCAATGGCCCATCCAGTCCAACCCTCTCTGTCACCCAGTGGCCAAGGATTTGTCCCAAACCAGTTCCGTCCTCACTTTTGGATGCGCCACCGTATAGAAGAGCTCTTACCCTGGCTCGTTGTGCAGCTATATAGAAAGATACCATATGAAGGCAGGTGCTGCCCGTGTTCCATGGGAGAAGTGGAGTCGATGTTCCACATGTTATTTCGCTGTCCTTTTCATCAAGTTTATAGGGATAAACTTATTGCCCCCTGTAGACTTGGGGTTCAATAAACGACACCACACAACAGATCTGTTGAAGCTGACTGATCAGGCTCTCTGTCTCTCTGTACCAAACTGTTCCTTTGACTGCCTGTCAGCAGTGTTTTATTCAGAGGAAAAAGCAAGCTCACACATTGTACAGTGAAATCGTTACTCTTAGAAGCCTCTAACTAGAATCACACTATGTTCTTCTCACAGCTCATATTATCTTCGAATGTTGCAAAGTTTGTGCTCTTAGAGTAATTTAGCAGACTCATGCAGACTCAAAAGACCTTGTGCATTTGCATTTGCCAATCTCCCGATAAGAACTTGAGAACTCCTGGGCTTGCCTCACGGGAGTCTCTAATTCCTACAGCCCCCCTCTTAGACCAGCACTTGACGCAGAGAGTGCTAAGCTAGAGAAACTTTTGATAGAGGAAAATCAGCAGATCTCCAGTCAAATAGCAAAATTCTGCTGGCAACTGGTAAAATTTCACAATAAGACGTAGATCAAGTATAACCCTCACTTACCTTCTGCAGGACTCATAAGCAGTTTAGTTTATTTATTTATTTATTTATAGTCAAATTTATACCCTGCCCTCCCCGCAAAGCAGGCTCAGGGCGGCTTCCAACAACAACACAACAAGACAGAATAAAAACATAAATAATACAGAATTAAACCACAGCATTTAAATAGTACATTACAAAATATCAGAGTACTGGCGGCGGTTAAGAATCAAACGAATAAAGTGCTTTCAAACAGAGTGCTTCGATGTTATTCCACATAAAGTGTTTAGATGTTTATTCTGCTCGTTCTTGAGGCAGCTACTCGATGTCAACATTACGGGCCATTGTTTTGATATAATGGACCGTTAAGCTTTTCTCCTTCTAACATTTTTATGATTTTAAAGTTATATGTCTATTTTTGGAGCTGAAAGCTAATTTGCTTGTATTTAACAAACATGTATTATTTTGATCAATGGTCTTTGACTGCAAATAAACATCATTCGTCCCGTCCAGCGCTCTGTCACACAGTGGCCAGGGGTTCGTCCCAAGCCAGCTCTGTCCTCACTTTCTGGAAACCAGGGTCTTGGATCAGGGGGAGGGTTCTTCCAGGGGCCAGGTCCATCCCTAACAGAACTGGGATCCGTGGGGTTCAACCTCTGAAAAGAGGAAATATGGGTTTTTGCATTTGATATGGATCCACAAGGGTTAAGCTGACACTAAATATTATGAAAATGCAAAATTTATTCAGGTGTACACATTTTAAAACTTACTCATTAAAAATCATTAAAAATATACCATTCGAACATAAAAAACTTCTCAACATTCATACATAGATGGGTTAGTGCTGTGCAACTGAACCAAACGCGTTTCAGCCCCTCAAAGGGCCTTCCTCAGTGGTCACAATTCCAATTACAATTCCAATTACAAATTTGACATACATTAAAAAAAAAATGTTAAGCATAAGATGTTAAATACATATGCAGTATAAGGCCAGATGTTGTTCTGGTAGCACAAACTTGCGTGAGTTGAATGTATGTCACTCCATCCTGTACTCACGCAAGTTTGTGCTACCAGAATTATTGGTGGACTTTAATTGGCTAGACCGGAGGCCCATCTTATATAATAATAATAAACAAATACATATGTATTTAGGAAACAACATCTGGCCTTATACTGCATATGTATTTAACATCTTATGCTTAACATTTTTTTTTTAATGTATGTCAAATTTGTAATTGGAATTGTAATTGGAATTGTGACCACTGAGGAAGGCCCTTTGAGGGGCCGAAACACGTTTGGTTCAGTTGCACAGCACTAACCCATCTATGTATGAATGTTGAGAAGTTTTTTTATGGCTGAATGGTATATTTTTAATGAGTCTAAGTTTTAAAATGTGTACACCTGAATAAATTTTGCATTTTCATAATATTTAGTGTCAGCTTAACCCTTGTGGATCCATAGCAACTTTTTGGGTTGAGTTTCCCCCCCCCTCTTTTTTTTTTCCTTCCCCCTTCCCTTTCTTTTTGCATTTGATGCCAAAGGCCTGACGTCCGGCCCTGGCTGAGGCCCTCCCTAATCTCTTTCTCCCTCTCCCCAGACGACTATTTTGTGGAAGATCCGAAGTACAGCCTCTGCTATTGCGAGTCCTGCCACAAGCTCCGGGGTGATGAAGCGTACTACAAGCGTGGGGAGCCGCCTCGAGATTACGCCCTGCCTTTCGGGTGGTGCCGCTTCAGCCTCAGGTATGAACATGTGTGTGTGCATGCGTTCTGGATGGCAGCATTGGAATGTCACTCAAAAGCAGAAATCATAGAGCAGGGGTGTCAAACATGTGGCCCGGGGGCCGGATCAGGCCCCCACAGGGCTTCCATCGGGCCCACAGTGGAACTGGCCCTTTCCTGCTTCCAGCTCTGCTGCTGCTGCTGCTGCATCATAGCTTGCTTCGCCAGACTCTCTTAATCACTCAGCCATTTCACGTTTTCACCTGGGTCCTAGACTCAGAACTCTGAGCATGAGATTTCTGCAGCGGATGTCAATAAATCAAAAGTAGGTTTGCAGCTGACAGAGCTGTTTTAAGCATGTTTTTATTTTAAGTTTAAAAAAATCTTTGTGTTTGTGTCCTTCATAAAGTGTATATCTCCGCTACCTGGCATTCCCTTTCATCACGCACACGGCACGGCCCAACAAGGTCTCATTTATGTCAGATCCGGCCCCCATAACAAATGAGTTCAACACCCCTGTCATAGAGTGTCGGGCCTTCTTGTGACTAGAGGCTGAGATGAACCCCACCAGTGCTTTTGGTCCCAGGTGGAAGAAGTTTTGCCTTAAGGGCCTGAATACGCTTGGTAACTGGACCACGCAGGACTTCACGCACAGCCTCCCTCTCTGTCTTCTTTCCTCTGGCCATTGCAGAATCAATCCCCGGCTGGAGGTAGCCAGTACCTCTAAGAAGTGGCACATGGCCTATCACGGAACGAGCCTCGGGGCAGTACGCCGCACGTTGGATCAAGGGGAGCTGGTGCCAGGTAAGGGAGTGGGGATCGTCTTACCTCTGAGGTGTTTCCTCTCCTTAGAGCTGTCTCCCCCTGACAGAAGACCCACAGTTTTAACCCCAAGACCAGAAAGTGTGGTGGGTTTGTATGCAGTGTTCCCTCTAAGCTGAGCCAGTGAGAGCTAGCTCACCGTTTTTTAGCCTCCGGCTCACACATTTTTGTCTCAGCTCAGGAAGGATGGGGCTCCAGAGCAAACTGATTTATGCAGGAGCCCAATCGCTCGCTCACAACTTTCATGCCAGTCGCTCACATCGTAGAATTTTTGCTCACAAGACTCCACAGCTTAGAGGGAGCCTTGGTTGTATGTGGAGGAAAGTGCCCGTTAAGTCACAGCTGACTTAGGGCAACCCCATAGGGGTTTCAAGGCAGGAGACAAACCAAGGTGGTTGGCCACTGCCTGCCTCTGCGCCGTGGCCCTGGGCTTCCTGGGTGGTCTCCCATCCAAGCACCAGCACCTAACTGAGCGTTGCCGGGTCCTCTTGTCTCCCAGAAGTAGGAGACATCGGGGCATGCCAGCCAAATGAGTAGAGGGCACCCAGGTGGAGCGTTCGTAGATTCAGGAGAGTAGACTGGGAGTCTGCCCCCTAAGCAGGAGCCCGTCCAGCACCAGTTATTGGGGTTCAGCATGGGTTTGTTCATCCAGGGAACCCCGGATGATTACAGAGGGCCTGTGGCTCAGTGGCCGAGCATCTGCTTGGTACGCAATCAGTTTCTTTATTCAGCCAACGGACCAGTACAAGTCAAAAATAAAAGCTTTACGGTAAATGCATTCGAAAATAAGATTGGTGTGATCGATTGGCAGCAATCCGTTAAGATCCGTACATAAGATTTCTCTACGCATTGTACAGGCTGCTGGGAAAAAATTGGCACAGCTAATGGTCATCTGTTGATTAGGACCCATGAAAAGTTTCTCTAAAACATGTACGTCGGAACCTCCTGAAGAATCAGAACCTCCTGCTCTTCAGTTTTTAACTGTTTTAACCATTGGCACACGTGCCCAGTTTGTGAACCGCCCTGAGCCCGCTCGTGGGGAGGGCAGGCGATAAATCTCATAATAAATAAATGAATAAATTGAGTAGAGGGGAAATTCTATTGGAACGAGCTTCCTGATAGGAAGCGACAGCGGGACATTACGTGCTCAACTGATTCCACCTCATTAGTGCCAGCCAGGGCTCTTTTTGTAGAAAAAGCCCAGCAGGAACTCATTAGCATAATAGGCCACACCCAACAGCAAAACCCATTAGCATATTAGGCCACACCCTGACCGCACTGCTCATTAGCATATTAGGCCGCACCCCCATGCTGCCAGAAGTGTGGTCATCCAGCCACACCCACCTTTCGCTTCTTATTCTGTTTACCTTGTTTGTGGTCAAAACCCAGGGCTTTTTTTTGTAGCAGGAACTCCTTTGCATGGTAGGCCACACACCCCTAATGTAGCCAATCCTAATGAGTCTCTGCTGTTGGGTGTGGCCTATTATGCTAATGAGTTCCTGCTGGGCGTGGCCAACTCGGGAGCCAGCCGGAACTCCGTTCCTGTGCGTTCCTGCCCAAAAATAGCCCTGAGTGCCACAGAGACAAATCCTCTCCTTCGTGGGAGTCTTTTTATATCTCCCCTTGAAAACGGCAGAGGGGAGGACTGAGTCGCCATCTTGCCAGAGTAAAAGCTCTCCGTTGACTGGGTACCTCCAGGACAGAGAGATAAGGTGCCTGCTATGCAGGAGACCCCACGTTCAGTCCCCGTCCTCTCCAGTTACAAAGACCAGGTGTGGTGAAAGTCCTCCGCTTTTTGACACCTTGGAGAGCCACTGCCAGTCCGAGGAGGCGACGCTGCCTTTGAGGGACCGAGGTTCCAATTCAGGAGAAGGCAGCTTTGTGTGTTCAACCCAGCAGCCGTGGCAGCCTGTGACGTCCTGGTTGGGCTCCAGAGCGGTGCTCCCTCTAAGCTGTGGCGTCTGTGAGCAGAAATCCTACTCTGTGAGCTGCTGGCATGAAAGTTGCGAGTGAGCGATTTGGCTGCTGCATCAATTCGTTCGCTCTGGAGCCCTCCTTCCTGAGCTAAGCCAAAAAGGTGTGAGCCGGAGGCTAAGAAACGGTGAGCTGGCTCACGCTCACTCAGCTTGGGAGGGAGCATTGCGTCCAGAGCGCCTTTCCTCACCCGTGTTGTGTTGCTTGGCTGAGCTGAACCTCGGGCCCTTTGCAGTAATTGCCCCCCAGTTAGAAAGAGAGAGAAGAAAGCAGGCAGACTCAGCACACACACACACACCCCAGCCGCTGGGTGGGACGGGGCGTCACGTTTGTGGGGCCAGGAGCCAGACACACCAGCGTGACTCAGCCCCCGCAGCCTTGCCCTGTTGCGTCCTTCTAGCGCGGTCGCATGTCTCTTTCCCGGCTCTGCAGGGAGCACGTCCATCCTGAGCTGCCGCCCAGTCAAGGCAGACCCGCAGGGCAGTGGTGGTGGAGGAGGAGGAGGAGGAGGCGGCAGCGGGGGCAGCAGCGGAGGGTACCGTGAGGCCGAGGAGAACAGCTCCCCCAGCCGCGAGGATCTCCTGCGCATCCTGCTGTCACCCACCCTGCGCTACGCCGGGCTGGAGGCGTTTGCCACCAAAGTGCAGTAGGTGTCTCGGGGGGGGGGGCTTGTCCGAGGCTGGAGGGGGAAGGAGAGCTGGGAAGCAGGGGAGGGGGAGTGGGCATTTCTCCAGGACTTGAAGGAATGGTTAAGAACATAAGAGAAGCCAATGTTGAATCGGGCCAGTGGCCCATCCAGCCCAACACTCTGTGTCACACAGTGACCAAGAATACCAGGGGCCATCAGGAGGTCCAGCAGTGGGGCCAGGGCACTAGAAGCCACCCCACTGTTGGTCCTACCCGCCCCCCAAGCACCAAGAATACAGAGCATCCCTTGCCTGAGAGTTCCTATCTAGATCTTGTGGCTAAGAGCCACTGATGGACCTCTGCTCCAGATGTTTATCTGATTCCCTCTTGAAGCCATTAATGCTTGTAGCCACCGCCATCTCCTGTAGCAGTGAATTCCACGTGTGAATGACTCTTTGGGTGAAGGAGGACTTCCTTCTGTTCTAACCTGACCGCTCAGCAATTTCATGGAGTCCCCACGAGTTTTTTTATTGTGAGAAAGGGAGAAAAGGACTTCTTTCTCGACCTGCTCTATCCCATGCGTAATCTTGTAAACCAACAGGCCTGGAAGGAAAAGGTGTAGAAATGGACCATGGAAGCTTTTCTTTTCGTGGCTTGAAAATACAGTCACCTGCAAAATACCTCTGCTAAAGGGACAGGGCACCCATTCTCCAGGCCAGTTGGCAGGCCTAGTGGAGGGGCACATAGCTCTTCAGGCCAGTAGCCGTCCACAGGAAAGGGACGGGGGTGGGGAAAACATCCAGGTTCTCGTGGCCTTTGAGGTAAGAAAGGGGTCAGAGAGCACATGCAAGAGATTTAATGTGAGAGGCCCAGTTGCATGGGAGGAGAGGGAAAAGGAAAAGGGGATATTTTGTGGGACCGTGTTGGCGCGTGGGCTGCGTGTTCCCTGAAGTGAACAGTTTGAACTGTTAGTGGGCAGTCCTTCTGTGCTCGGCATGGGATTATCCTGTGGTACTCCTCGCCACAGGATGGCAGTGACGGCTGTTACCAGGTGTCTGTTCTTAAAGGGATTAGGCGAATACCAGAATGCCCAGCCTGTCAGTGGTGCCTGCTCACCAAGAATTACCCAACGGACAAAGGGTCACCGTGTTAGTCTGTCGGAATTCAGTATTCTGGTGGTCCATCTACAAATATCAGATGCTTGCAAGAGGGGAATAAGATATTCATTCCTGCAGGATATTTGCACCCCACCTTTCAATCAAAACAGTTCCGGGTTGCCTGGCCGTGGTCCAGAAGAAGAAGAGATTGGATTTATATCCCGCCCTTCACTACCCAAAGGTGTCTCAGAGCAGCTTACAAATCTCTTTTCCCTTCCCCCTCCCCACAACAAACACTCTGAGAGGTGGGTGGGGCTGAGAGAGCGCTTTTGGGAACTGCTCTTTTTCAAGAACACCTCTGACAGAACTATGGCTTGCCCAAGGTCATCCAGCAGCTGTGAGTGGAGGAGTGGGGAATCAAACCCAGTTCTCCCAGATTAGAGTCCGCGCACTTAACCACTACACCAAACTGGCGCTCTGGCATTGTAGGACCTGATGTTTCGCCAGCAGCTGTGACTGGCATCCTCAGAGGTACCACACAGAAAGATGGAGGACTCTCTCTGTCAAGGTGAGAAGAAACACATACTTCCTACAATGCCAAGACCACGGCCATACAACCCGGAAAATCTGCAACAGCTAATGAACTCCGGCCCTGAAAGCCTTCGACAACATATTAAAGCGATCAGTTGTTTCCCCACTGGCCTTCTTCTGTAGTTTTATTTATATTTATTTATACATTCGGCCCTGACCCCAAAGGGTCTCTGGGCGGTTCACATATACATTTTAAGTATTTCTCATTCCCCATAGCTAGATTCTAGTCCAGTTGCATCCTAGAAACCAACTAAACTTTTGGGGTGTTTTTCCGCTCACCATAAAATCCCAGCAGATAGAGCAGAACAAGATGGTTCTAGCCTAGCACTGAAAAGTCCCTAAAGTTGGTACTAAGCGCAGGTCTTCCATGGCTGAAGGTCCATCACAGAACGGTCTAATCTGCATTTAGTGCCCACCTAGCCTCCGAAGGCAGATCAGAGCCCGTTTGGTGTCGTGGTGAAGTGCGCGGACTCTAATCTGGGAGAGCCGGGTTTGATTCCCCACTCCTCCTCCACTTGCAGCTGCTGGATGACCTTGGGCAAGCCATCGTTCTGACAAGAGCTGTCCTTAAAAAAGAGCCGTTTCTGTCAGAGCTCTCTGAGCCCCACCGACCTCACAGGGTGTCTGTTGTGGGGAGGGGAGGGGAAAGGAGTTTGTCAGCAGCTCTGAGACTCCGCGTGAAGGGCGGGGTATGAATCCAATCTCCTCCTCCATCTCTGCCAGGCCACCCTGGTGACTGTTTGGGTGGCACAGAGAGGAGGGGACCGATAACCCCAGGGGCTCTCCGATCACTGCCAGGAGTTAGCAGCATGGGGGCGGGGGGGACTTCCATCTGTGGAGGTTCTGTGTTTTCTCCCCTGGGGCAGGGAATGCCCACATTCTTGTGGGGCCTCCCCAGCCACTCCTCTGCCCTGCCCTGAATGCCCCCCCCCGTCTTCTCCTGACAACCCCCCCCTTTCTTCTTCCTCTCCCGCTCTCCAGATTTAAAGACCCAAAGTCCCATCGGCAGCACGCGGCTCAGGTGGCCTTCCAGGTGTGCGTGCGCCCCGGCTCCTACAAAGTGTGCCCCCAGACCCTGGCCGTCCCGGAGCCGTTGGACCCCCGCTTCAGCAGTGCCGAGATCGAGTGGGTCACCAAGGAGAAGGGGGCGACGGTCTTGCATGGGCTGCTGATCCGCGTGGAGTGAGACGGCCTCCCTCCCCCACCCCCGTCCACGGGAGGGGGGGCTTGATCCGACGCCACAGCACGCAGGGAGGGGTGGCTCTCACCGAGTGAGCCCCCCCCCCCCGCTCCTGCCTTTCGACGCACAGACTGGGGCG
>NW_015172014.1:211810-214477 GCF_001447785.1 Gekko japonicus | reverse complement strand
GCGACAATTCAGAATCGGGGGGGGGGGCCTTTGGGCCGAACCCATCGGCAGTCAGCAGGAGCGGGGGGGGTTCAGTCACCCCTCCCAGAAAAGAGCACAGGGGGACTCGGGATGTCGGGGTCACTCTTCCTGCCTTCCTTCGGTGTCTGTCCGTCTTTGTTTTAAAAACCGTTTGTGTTTGGGATTCTCGGCGGAGGTGGACTTCCCTCCTCTCCTCTGGTTTTTGGCACCATTTATGTGCGTCCCTAAGGTGGTCCTGGACAATCCCAAGTTGTTTGGCATGTGAGTGATGCAGTCCCTTCTGGGGAGGGAGTGCCTGTGTGGAAAGCACTCCTGTGAGTAAACAGAGCCAGAACTGGATCTCTGTTTCTACGGCCAAGCTCTGATAATCAAACTGTCCCCTCACCCCACCCCCACCCACCACACCGTACACCACACACACCCACAGCAAGAAGCACACCTCCCTCTGTTCCGACTCCACCTAATGTCATAGCGCCTCCTTCTCCTCAGACTATGGACTTGCCCCCCGTTCTGACAATTTCTTCTTCTTCCCCCCCCCCCATGGTTTCGTTCTCCCCCCCCTCCCCTCCCTTATTTATTTATGCCTGCATCGGTTGTCCAAAAAAAGAAAATGTGAACTTTTTTTAAGAGGCAAAGGGGGTGTGTGTAAGGTTTAAATCTTACCCACCCTTTCCTCCTCTTTGATTTATATATATATTTAAAATTGTATTTATGCTGCTTTTTTCACTTTATCTGTTGAAAAATGACATGCATTAATCTTTTTTTTTTTTTTTACATAAGTCTGGAGCTTTGTTTCTTCGAAGTTAAAAGAGGTTGTACAGCGTGTTTTGCCCTAGCGAGGGTTTATAAACCAGAATCCGACTGCTTCCGCGTGTCGGTCTTACTCCTTTCACACCCCCATTCAACAAAGAAGAGGAGGAGATTGGATTAATCCCCCGCCCTTCACTACCCAAAGGAGTCTCAGAACGGCTTACAAACTCCTTCCCCTTCCCCTCCCCACAACAGGCACCCTGTGAGGTAGGCGGGGCAGAGAGAGCTCTGACAGAAACTGCTCTTTTTCAAGGACAGCTCTTGTCAGAACTATGGCTTGCCCGAGGTCATCCAGCAGGTGCAAGTGGAGGAGTGGGGAATCAAACCCGGTCCTCCCAGATTAGAGTCCGCGCACTTCACCACGACACCAAGTGGCTTACTCCAGTGTGACGAGGAGTCTCTGCCTTGGACTGCCACGCTAGCACGACGGCCCTCCTCAACTGCAGGATTGCAGCTTTTCCAGGTGGCCGACGGCCCTTTCCACAATTGGGGTTGTGCGGGGGGAGAGACTCTGAACTGAAGATTAGTGGAACATGAACTGGAAATCGGGAAGCCCCAGGGACCCTGGAGCGCTGCTGTCCAAGATGGAAAGCTGCTGAGTGTACCCCCCCCCTCACCTGTTTGGGGCTTGAGCCCCGGAACCCGTTTTGCCAGTTCCGCATATCTTCACCTGGGCATGGAAAGGCAGGCAGCCTTCTTTCTCCATGTAGACAGAAAGCCTGCGCCTCTGTGGGCCGGCACAGGAGCCCGGACCACCTAAAGGGAGTTCTGGTGGGCTTCCCTTGTGAAGTTGTTTGCAGATGAGGGAGGGAGGGGGCAGTATAAAAGTGGGTGCTGGACGGAACGTATGACTTCCGGTGCTCTGGCACTCTCCCTTTCTTCTGCCAGGGTGTCCCCTTTTTAAGACTGCCGGCCTTCATGCTGGGCTTGGAGATCTGGAATTATGACTGATCTCCAGATAACACGTGTCAGTTCCCCTGAAGAAGAAGAAGAGATTGGATTTCTACCCCGCCCTTCACTACCCAAAGGAGTCTCAGAACGGCTTACAAACTCCTTTCCCTTCCCCTCCCCACAACAGACACCCTGTGAGGTCGGCGGGGCCGAGAGAGCTCTGACAGAAACTGCTCTTTTTTTCCAAGAACAGCTCTTATCAGAACTACAGCTTGCCCAAGGTCATCCAGCCAGGTGCAAGTGGAGGAGTGGGGAATCAAACCCGGCTCTCCCAGATTAGAGTCCACGCACTTCACCACGACACCAAACTGGAAAAAATCTACACCAAACTGGAAAAAATCACTATACCAAACCACTACACTACACCAAACCCACTAGAGCAAACTGGAGAAAAGGCCTGCTTTGGAGGGTGGACTCTGGTGTTATATATACCCCCGTGAGGTCTTTCGCCTCATAAGAACATAAGAGATGCCAGTGTTGGATCAGGCCAAAGGCCCATCCAGTCCAACACTGTATCACACAGTGGCCAGAAATACCAGGTGCCATCAGGAGGTCCACCAGTGGGGCCAGGACATTAGAAGCCCTCCCACTGTTGACCCCCCCAAGCACCAAGAAGACAGAGCATCACTTGCCCCAGAGCCCCTATCTATACCTTGTGGCGAATAGCCACTGATGGACCTCTGCTCCATATGCTTATCTAATTCCCTTTTGAAGCAGTCCATGCTTGTAAGATCAAGAAGAACAACAGCGCCATCTACAGGGTGCTGGTAGGGCAGTCCCCACCCCAATTCAGATGTGGCCATAGTTAGGGATAACAGAGTAACTGTAAGCCGCTCAGAGACCCCCTAGGGGGTTCGAGCGGGGTAGAAGCCGAAAGTAATAATA
>NW_015172014.1:211320-211750 GCF_001447785.1 Gekko japonicus | reverse complement strand
GAAGAAGGACTTCCTTTTATCCGTTCTAACCCGACCGCTCTGCAATTTCATGGAGTGCCCACGAGTTCTTGTATTGTGAGAAAGGGAGAAAAGTACCTCTTTCTCTACCTGCTCTTTCCCATGCATAATCTTGTAAACCTCAGTCATGTCACTCCTCAGTCGTCGATTCTCCAAGCTAAAGAGCCCTAAGCGCCTTAACCTTTCCTCATAGGGAAAGTGTTCCAACCCCTTTATCATTTGAGTTGCCCTTTTCTGCACTTTTTCCAAAGCTATAATATCCTTTTTAAGGTGTGGTGACCAGAACTGCACACAGTATTCCAAATGAGGTCGCACCATTGATTTATATAGGGGCATTATGATACTGGCTGATCTGTTTTCGATACCCTTCCTAATAATCCCCAGCATAGCACTGGCCTTCTTTATTGCAGTC
>NW_015172014.1:208659-210690 GCF_001447785.1 Gekko japonicus | reverse complement strand
GATTGGACTTCACTCCATTCCACACCTCAAACTCCCCCCCCGCAAGGCAGTTGGAATGTCAGTTGCATATGGAATCTGCTATATTCTGGTGGTGTGCAGGTCCCAGATTCATGTTTTAAAAGCAGACTGACACTGTTTGCCCAAAGCCACAGCACTCTCCCAGAGCCTCTTTCTAGATCTCGTTGTATTTATTTCCACAACGGGCCTTATTTCTAGTAAGAACATATTGCAAGAACGTGGGAAGCCCTGCAGCATCAGACCGGTGGTCCATCTAGTCCAGCATCCTCTTTCACACAGCAGCTAGCCGGTTGCCCTGGCGGGAGAGTTGCCAACTGAACTGGGGAAATTCCTGTTTAAAGGTGGAACCCGGGGAGGAAAGGGAGCGCAGTGAGAATAGGATGCCACAGAGCCCGCCCTCCCAAGCAGCCACTTTCTCTAGAGAAACTGATTTGTTGGCTGCAGATCAGTCCTAAGTCCAGGAGCCTTCCGGGGCTCACCTGGAGGGCCAACGAACAGAGGCCAGGGCCCTCCTCCACTGCTACTGCCTCCGACCCCTGCCACTCAGGAGCTGACTGCCTTTGACTGCGGAGGTTCCTTTTGGTCACCACGGCTAGTCGCCAGGGATGGGCCCCGCCTCCCTCCAGGAACCTGCCTGCCACTCCTTCTAAGGTGGGCCTGCCAACCTCCAGGTGGGACCTGGAACTGCAAATGATCTCCTGAATGTAGCTGAAGAAGTGAGCCGTGACTCCCGGAAGCTCCTCCCCCGCTATGAATGCTGTGAATCTGTCAAGTGCTCCTGGACTCTGGCTCTTTCCTGCCGCTACACAGACTAACTTAGCGTCCCATTTTGCTCTGTCCTATGGGAGGCACCACATTTAGCTGTACAGAATGGAAATCCATCCACCTTGTGATATAAGGACAGATGGACTCACAGTCTAACCGTATCTGAAGAAGTGAGCCAGTGACTCATGAAAGCTCCTCCCCTGCTGCTCCTGGACTTCTGCTCTTTTCTGCGACTACAGACAAACACGGCGACCCATCAATTTGTCTCCATAGAAGGCACCATGTTTAGCGGTACAGAATGCAAATCCATCAACTTTGTTACATAACGGCAGATGGACTCACCAGTCTTGCTGTATCTGAAGCAGTGAGCCGTGACTCGCAAAAGCACCGACCCTGCTGCTGCTGCAACTTTTGCTAGTCTCTCAGGTGCTCCTGGACTCTTGCTCTTTTCTGCTCAATAAATTACCGTATGGCATTGGTGTGTGGTACAGCCAGGAGAGCCTAGGAGAGTCTGGCAGAGTAAATAGCTCTTTTTCAGCATTACGCAGCGAGCTGGGTTTATTGTTTTTGGGGGGCTGGGAGATTGCTGTGACTGACCCGAAGTCACCCAGGCTTGGCTTCCAGGGGAGGAGGGCAGAATCGAACCCGGCTCTCCTGATCAGAGCCCATCGCTCTACGCACGGCTTTTTCTGCCGCTACAGCCAGATTAACACAGGGAGCCATCTAGAAACGGGGGATAACCAGTGTTCCCTCTAAGCTGAGTGAGTGTGATCATGCTAGCTCACAGTTTTTTAGCCTCTGGCTCACACATTTTTGTCTTCGCTCGGGAAGGATGGGGCTCCAGAGCAAACTAATTGATGCAGCGGCCAAATCGCTCGCTCACGACTTCAATGCCAGGAGCTCACAAAGTGGCATTTTTGCTCAGAAAACTCCACAGCTCAGAGGGAGCGTTGCAGCCAGTGTTTCCCTCTCAGCTGAGTGAGTGTGAGCCAGCTCACAGCTTTTTGGCATCCGGCTCACACCTTTTTGCCTTAGCTCAGGAAGGAGGGCTCCAGAGCAAACTAAGTGATGCAGCAGCCAATTTGCTCGCTCACAACTTTTAATGCCAGCAGCTCACAAAGTAGGATTTTTACTCACAGGACTCCACAGCTCAGAGGGAGCACCAGGGATAGCGAAGGGCCAGCGGGCCTCCCCCCTGGAGGGAAGGACCATTCTGGAGGGAGGGAGGGAGGGAGGGAGGGAGGGAGG
>NW_015172014.1:207558-208261 GCF_001447785.1 Gekko japonicus | reverse complement strand
AGGGAGGGAGGGAGGGAGGGGGGGGCTCTTTGGCATTACACGCCCCCGCCCCCGTCGCTCAAAGCTGCGGCCCCGCCCTCGGGGAGGGGAAAGCTCCCCCCACCGCCTCGCGCTTCCGACTCTCCGGGCGGGGAAGAGGCCCCGCCCCCTCGGGCTCCTGGGGGCGGGGCGTGCCGCGTGACCCGGAAGAGGAAGCCGCCGTGGGGGGCGCGGGGCCTGCCTCTTTCTCTCGCCTGCCTTTTCGGTCTCGGGGGTCTCCGCGCGGGCGGCTGGGGGGCGATGCCGGCGCTGCTGGAGCGGCCGAAGCTGAGCTCGGCCATGGCCCGCGCCTTGCACCGGCACGTCATGGTCGAGCGGGAGCGGAAGCGGCAGGGTGAGCAGGGGGCGGCGGCGGCGGCGCGCACGACGGCCCCGCGGGGGAGGCCGGGCCTGGGGGGCGGGTGACTGAGGCTGCCCGGGGCCCGCCGGGCCCCCACCACCACCGCCCCGGCAGGCAAGCAGGGGGGTTGCCACTCTCCCGGTGGGGTCCCGGGAGCTGCCAGAGTTAGGGGGGGAATCGCCGGGCTACAGAGCGCCGTTTCCCCGGCTGGAGGAAATGGCAGTTTTGTTGGGGGGGGGCCCCGGCTCCGTGGCGTTCTTCTGCCCTGCTGAGGGTCCTCCCCGCACCTGGGGATGCCAGCCTCCAGGCGGGGCCTGGGGGTTC
>NW_015172014.1:172919-207536 GCF_001447785.1 Gekko japonicus | reverse complement strand
CCCCCTATCGCCCACTGATAGCCAGGGGGCACCTGGCAACAAACCCCACCTTCTGTAGGCTCCGCCTCCAAATCTCCAGGAATTCCCCCAACCTGGATCCGGCAACCTTATCCCCCATCTCCTGATGACGGCCAGGGGGCACTTGGCAACAAACTCCACCTTCTGTAGGCTCCGCCCCCGAATTCCAGGAATTTCCCCAACCTGGAGCTGGCGACTCTAACCCCCTATCGCCCACTGATAGCCGGGGGCACCTGGCAACAAACCCCACCTTCTGTAGGCTCCGCCCCCGAATTCCAGGAATTTCCCCAACCTGGAGCTGGCGACTCTAACCCCCTATCGCCCACTGATAGCCAGGGGGCACCTGGCAACAAACCCCACCTTCTGTAGGCTCCGCCTCCAAATCTCCAGGAATTCCCCCAACCTGGATCCGGCAACCTTATCCCCCATCTCCTGATGACGGCCAGGGGGCACTTGGCAACAAACTCCACCTTCTGTAGGCTCCGCCCCCGAATTCCAGGAATTTCCCCAACCTGGAGCTGGCGACTCTAACCCCCTATCGCCCACTGATAGCCGGGGGCACCTGGCAACAAACCCCACCTTCTGTAGGCTCCGCCTCCAAATCTCCAGGAATTCCCCCAACCTGGATCCGGCAACCTTATCCCCCATCTCCTGATGACGGCCAGGGGGCACTTGGCAACAAACTCCACCTTCTGTAGGCTCCGCCCCCGAATTCCAGGAATTTCCCCAACCTGGAGCTGGCGACTCTAACCCCCTATCGCCCACTGATAGCCGGGGGCACCTGGCAACAAACCCCACCTTCTGTAGGCTCCGCCCCCGAATTCCAGGAATTTCCCCAACCTGGAGCTGGCGACTCTAACCCCCTATCGCCCACTGATAGCCGGGGGCACCTGGCAACAAACCCCACCTTCTGTAGGCTCCGCCCCCGAATTCCAGGAATTTCCCCAACCTGGAGCTGGCGACTCTAACCCCCTATCGCCCACTGATAGCCGGGGGCACCTGGCAACAAACCCCACCTTCTGTAGGCTCCGCCCCCGAATTCCAGGAATTTCCCCAACCTGGAGCTGGCGACTCTAACCCCCTATCGCCCACTGATAGCCAGGGGGCACCTGGCAACAAACCCCACCTTCTGTAGGCTCCGCCCCCAAATCTCCAGGAATTCCCCCAACCTGGATCCGGCGACCTTATCCCCCATCTCCTGATGACGGCCAGGGGGCACTTGGCAACAAACTCCACCTTCTGTAGGCTCCGCCCCCGAATCTCCAGGAATTCCCCCATCCTGGAGTTGGCGACTATGCTTGCAGGAGAACGGAAATTACAAACATCCCACCACCACCACGGTCTCCCCCTCAATGTGGATTCTTCCCAGGAGTATGAAGGAGATGTGCACAAATCCCATTGAGCGAATTCTTCTCCTCACGTGGAGACCCGTGCGGAAAGGACTTTGTGGGTCAGGCCAGAGACGAGGCGAGCCTCCTCAGTCCTTCCCGTGAGGAAACTCCCAAGCAGGGCATGAAAGGGCAACAGAGGGGGAGAGGTTTGAGGTTTGCTATTTTAGTTTGGTTTATAACTGGAAATGGTCATCGTTATTGTAAGCCGCCTTGAGTGACAAGGAAAGGTGGGATATAAATGTTTTAATAAATAAATGCACACAGCCCCTTCCCACAAACCCTGAGGAGATCAGGGCCCAGCGGGATCTTACTCCATTCCGCAGGGCCTGCAAGACGGAGCTGTTCTGCCAGGCCTTTGGCTGACGCAGTGGGTGTCCACCTATGGCCCCTCCGAGGTTGCCGTCTCCCACCCACTGATAACCGGCCATACCTAGTTACATCAATGGGCCAGATTCCCCCTACGGCAAGCATGACTATAGATTCTAAATGGTTTAATGTGTTTTAAATGTTATTGTATTTATCAAAATGTTGTGACCCGCCCTGAGCCCATATACCGGATGGGCGGGATATGAATGCAAAAAATAAATAAATAATACTTCAGAACAGGAATTCAGAGGTCGACTGCTCCTGAGCAAGCGTCACAGCTAGCGGCCATTCCAGACTCATTCTCTGTGGATTGGCTTGGGCCCTCTTAATAAGCCCTCCTTTTGGGCATTATCAAGTGGTTAAGATGCTAAACTGCAGGCTGTGGGAGGTCGGTAGTTCAGCAGTTCGAGACCCAAGTGCGCCGCATGACGGAGTGAGCTCCCGTCTCTAGTTCCAGTTCCTGCCAACCTAGCAGTTCAAAAGCAAGAAATTGCGAGTAGATAAATAGGTACCACTTTGGTGGGAAGGGAACAGCGTTCCGTGCGCCTTGGTGTTTAGTCATGCCGGCCACGTGACCACGGAAACGTCTTTGGACGGCGCTGGCTCTTCGGCTTTGAAACGGAGATGAGCACCGCAACCCTAGACTCGGACTCGACTGGCTTTCGAGCAAGGGAACCTTTACCTTGGGCATTAAGACGTCCAGGTCCATACCTCATCGGGCCTTCTCCCGAGTCAGACCCTTGTGCCACGGAGCTGCTGCTGTGTTCCCTCACGGGTGGCAGCCCAGACGAAGCTTTTCCACAAGGCTTCCTCTAAGCAGAAGTGCTGGAGGTTGTATCTGGGGCCTTCTGTGCTCATCTGTCTTAGCCTGGACCTGGGGAGTTTGTCTCGTCTGACCTGAAGTCAGGAAAGGCCCCCGGAACCTATGCCTACCGCGCGCCCACGAACACACGTGAATCTGCATCATGTGTCATCGGATCCTTGGTCCATCACAATCAGTATCCTCTACACAGGTGGGAGATGCCGGGGATTGAACCGGGGACCTTCTCCATGCCAAGCAAACGCTCTGCCACCGAGCCGCAGCCTTTCCCATCCCTTTTCTGGAAGGCCTCTCCTTCCATCCACCTGTTTCTGTCCCGCAGAGGAAGAAGAGGTGGACAAAATGATGGAGCAGAAGATGAGGGAGGAGCAGGAGAGGCGGCGGAAGAAGGAGATGGAGGAGCGCATGTCCCTGGAGGAGACCAAAGAGCAGGTGTGTGTGTGGGGGTTGTCTGGGACAGAGCCCCCCTCCTTGCTCTGAGGCCCCCCTCTGGAGGCTCACCCGTTGCCGCCTCCTCCTCCCCCTAGATCATGAAACTGCAGGAGAAGCTGCAGGCCCTGCAGGAGGAGAAACACCAGCTCTTCCTGCAGCTGAAGAAGGTGCTCCACGAGGAGGAGAAACGCCGCCGTAAAGAGCAGAGGTGAGTGAGGCTGAGGAAGGGCAGCTCGGGAGACCGGGTGGCGCTCCTCTCCCCCCCCCCCAATCGGAGGGGGAGTCAGCAGGAGGTCAGGCTGGGTGTTGCTGCCCCTGGAGCGCAAGATCTTGAGGTCGTAGCAGAAAGCATGCTGAGTTAAGAGCATAAGAGGAGCCAGTGTTGGATCAGGCCAGTGGCCGATCCAGTCCAACTCTCTGTGTCACACAGGGGCCAAAAATACCAGGGGCCATCAGGGGGTCCAGCAGTGGGGCCAGGACACTAGAAGCCCTCCCACTGCTGCCCCCCCCCAGCACCAAGAAGACAGAGCATCCCTTGCCCCGGAGCCCCTATCTATACCTTGTGGCTAATAGCCACCGATGGACCCCTGCTCCATATACTTATCTAATTCCCTCTTGTAAGAACATATGAGAAGCCAATGTTGGATCAGGCCAACGGCCCATCTAGTCCAACACTCTGTGTCACACCGTGGCCACAAACACCAGGTGCCATCAGGAGATCCAGCAGTGGGGCCAGGACATTAGAAGCCCGCCCACTGTTGCCCCCCCCCCCAAGCAACAGGAATACAGTGCATCACTTGCCCCAGACTGAGAGTTTCGATCTATACCTTGTGGCTAATAGCCACCGATGGACCTCTGCTCCATATGTTTATCCAATTCCCTCTTGTAAGAACATAAGAGAAGCCAATGTTGGATCTGGCCACTGGCCCATCCAATCCAAAAATCCCAGGTGCCATCAGGAGGTCCAGCAGTGGGGCCAGGACACTAGACTCCCTCCCACTGTTGCCTTACAAGAGGGAATTGGATAAACATATGGAGCAGAGGTCCATCAGTGGCTATGAGCCACAAGGTATAGATCGGAACTATCAGGCTGGGGCAAGGGATGCTCTGTATTCTTGGTGCTGGTGGGGGGGCAACAGTGTTGCCAGGCCAGAGGGGCATTGGGTTGGCTGTCAGGAGCTGTTGGTGGCTTCCTCGGTGCCTCATCTCCTTTTCTTGCTCCTTGCAAGAGAGCCAGTTTGGTGTAGCGGTTAAGTGTGCGGACTCTAATCTGGGAGAACCGAGTTTGATTCCCCACTCCTCCACTTGACTTGCAGCTGCTGGATGACCTTGGGCAAGCCGTAGTTCTTTCAGAGCTGTCCTTGAAAAAGAACAGTTTCTGTCCGAGCTCTCTCAGCCCCGCCTACCTCACAGGGTGTCTGTTGTGGGAAGGGGAAGGGGTTTGTAAGCCAGTCTGAGACTCCTTTGGGCAGTGAAGGGTAGGGTATAAATCCAATCTTCTCGTCTTCTTCTTCTTGCCGCAGCGACATGACGACCCTGACTGCAGCAGCCTACCAGCAGGGCATGGCTGTCCACGCGGGGACCCACATCCTCAACATGCAAGGTGCGTGGGAGAGGAGGCGTCTGCTTGGGCTGGGGCCGACGTGGGAAAGGGGAAGGGGGCCAAAGCGGCAGTGGAGGAGACGTCCCCGGGCGGTGGTTGGCAGTGCCAGGCTCAGGGTGAACAGAGAACCCTTCCCAGTCCCTCTCTCTGCACCCACAGAATCACCTCCGCAATGAACAAGAGGGAAGGTGCCGGCGGGCGGGAGGAGGTGAGAGAGAAGGCAGGCAGCGTCTCAGGTTTCGTTCTTTCCTGTTCAGCCCCCCGAGGACCACCTCCTCGTCTATCAACGATGGTAGAGAGTGCTCTCAAGTCATAGCAGACTTATGGAGACCCAGATGGGCTTCTCAAGGCAAGAGATGCTCAGAGGTGGTTGGCCATTGCCCGCCTCTGCGTAGGCGCCCTGGACTTCCTCGGTGGTCTCCTGTCCAAACCGTCAGCACGGCCAACCCCACTGAGCTTCTGAGACCGGGTTACCCCGGGCCTTCCAGGTTGTGGCCCCTTGTAGCAAACGTCCCTCTCAAACACACATGAATCCAACCAGCCAATCCCTGCAGACTTTCAGGGGCGATGACGCCACCTGGATCCCTGCCCTAGCTACACAATGTGTTGGAAGCGCCACCATTCTTGCAGCTGGGGGAAAAGTCTGCAGAATCTTTTGGGGTTGCTGCAGAAGCCTCGTTGTCCTTAAGAAGGCAGCTGAGGCGAAGGGGACTGTCGTAGGAGTCGTGTCAAGCAGGGTGGCCGCGTTAGTCTGTGTGTTGCGGTAGAAAAGAGCAAGAGTCCAGGAGCTCCTTCAAGACTAGTAGAATTGGTGGCGAGGTAGGTATCTGAAGAAGTGTGCAGTGACTCACGAATGCTCCTCCCCTGCCACAAATTTTGTTAGTCTTTAAGGGGCCCCTGGACTCATGTAATTTGAGTTGGACCGTCTTGCATGCTGGGAATGGTCCTTTGGGATCCCGGGCGGAGAGGTCGCTTTCCAAGGATTGTACCCGGGCCTGTCTGCATGCATGACGTGTCCTCTGCCTTGGGACTGTGGGGCTGGATCCCAGGCCTCTGTCCACTCAGAGAGACCCCTGGCAATCCATGGCCCCTGTGCTCTGACTGGGGTGAGGAGAAGAAGAAATCTGGTGTCGCCCTGTGTTTCCCTTCTCACTGTCTCGTGCAATTCCCCTTTCGCCGTAGGGAGCCCGGGGGGACATAACCGAGCCGGGACCCTGATATCAGCCGACAGAGCCAAGCAGATGTTCGGACCCCCTGTGATCACGGTAAGTCTGCCGGTCGTGATGCAAAGGATGGCGAAGGGTCCCCGCGTGACAGTTTGGTTTCATTTTTCCTTCCGGTCCAGCTGAGGAGGGCTCAGGCCGGCTTTGACCTCCAAGGGCATGCTGGCTACTGGCAAGTCTCTAAAGGGCCAATATGAAAAACCTGGTTGAAACTTATAATATACAAAAATACATGTATTTATTTTAGAAAGGCAATTAAAAACATATAAGGGCCCAACGAGAGCCTCGTTAAAAAGTTCAAGTGGCCTGAATAAAAGGGCCAGTTCACATTACCTGATGCGGTTCCACCCTATTTATTATAATTTCGATTTGTATCCCGCCTAGCCACCCTATTGGGGCCTTCTTCAGAGGTCAAGCAGTATTGAGGTACACGTAAAAATAATACACATTACAATAAGATAACCAATAAGTGAATACTGGACCAAGAAAAGGAAGGTTAAGCAGCAAGATCAATAGACACAAGACGTTTGTGAGGCCTCTAAAGATGAGAGTCATGTTCCTGGTGCCAAATACACAATTGCTGAATTAGAACGTCTTCCAATTTAGGTCCAAAAATCACCTGTGTGGCTATCTAAGTCAGAGCTTGAGTGTCCTCAAACAAATAGCAGAGGCCTCACAAGCATCTTTGTATACTATGAGTTTCAACTAGGTTTTTAATATCGGCCCCTTTATCAGACTTCTTTCTTACCCCCGTGGTTCTTGATTCCAGTTTTTGGGTCAAGTCTGCTTTCCCCTCCCTGTGTCTTACTGGCAAGTCTCTGCAGAGCCTATGAATCCTCCGGTGTGAAATCCTTTTTGAAAAACAAGCGTGCACCATAACTTTCTCCCAAGAGGATACGTGCGGGATGGCCACTGAGCGGTCAAATGCAGAAAGAGTTGCTGAGCATATTGGGTCTGTCAGTCGAGGCAGGGGTTCAGATCCCTCGAAGCTCACAAGACAGAAACAAGCTTCTTGGCGTAATCGGCCCCGCAGGGGACTCGGGGCTGTTCACTTGACTTTGCGGGAGGCACCCACCTCTGCTCTCCTCGACTTCTGGGGGTAGTGGTGTGAGAATGCAGGAGAGGAGGTGACCAGTGACGGATGCTGAGTCTGGTCCAGGGAGGCAACTGACAGTTCTTCTCTGTCTCCTGATCCATTGCCGCAGGTGCAAATCAAATTGCCGGTGGCTCTGCTCCCCCCCCACACACACACACACACCATTTCCATGACCCGGAAAGGATTTTAGGCGTTATGCCATGGGACAAAAAAAGGGGTGGTGGTTCAGGAATTCTGTTCGGTGCTTTTTCCATGACAGGCATTGCAGTCTTCTGCGGCAAGTATTTCCGTGGGGCAGATCCGTCGCTCTCTCAAAATTTGGCCCTTGCTTCAAAATGGCGAGCCCTGCCCAGGGGTGGTTGGTGGTTGGTTTTGAGTTGAGCGGGACACCAGGGAGGCAGATTTTGCAAGGAGAGCATGTACGTGAACAGCCCGGGACACTCAAAAGTAAGAGCAAGATGCTGTTCTGTCCTTCATGAAGGGGGACCTCATGTTGGGGAGTGAAACGGCAGAGAGAAACGGAGGCAAGGGGCCCCTCCTGCCCGCCCCCAACAGTGGCTTGCTGTTGCAATGGCCCCCCTTTTTCTCTCCGTCAGACGCGGCACTATGCCCCCCAGACGGCGTTCCGCAAATTGCCGGTGGCTCTGCCCCCCCCCCCCCCACACACACACACCATTTCCATGACCCGGAAAGGATTTGAGGCGTTATGCCATGGGACAAAAAAAGGGGTGGTGGTTCCGGAATTCTGTTCGGTGCTTTTTTCGTGGCAAAGGCATTGCAGTCTTCTGCGCCAAGTATTCCCGTGGGGCAGAGCCGTCGCTTTGCAGCCGTTGGCTTCCTTCTCTCTCAAAATTTGGCTCTTGTTTCAAAATGGCGAGCCCTGCCCAGGGGTGGTTGGTGGTTGGTTTTGAGTTGAGCGGGACACCAGGGAGGCAGATTTTGCAAGGAGAGCATGTACGTGAACAGCCCGGGACACTCAAAAGTAAGAGCAAGACGCTGTTCTGTCCTTCATGAAGGGGGACTTCATGTTGGGGAGTGAAATGGCAGAGAGAAACGGAGGCAAGGGGGCCCCCTCCTGCCCGCCCCCAACAGTGGCTCGCTGTTGCAATGGCCCCCCTTTTTCTCTCCGTCAGACGCGGCACTATGCCCCCCAGACGGCGTTCCCTACCGGCACCCCCGAGCACGGGCAGTACCAGGGCAGCCAGTCTGGCCACAGCCCCTATGCCGTGGGTCAGAGCCAGCACACCGTGCCAGTCAGCTACGCCAGCAGCCAGTCGATCAGAGGTGAGAGCAGACTTCCTGGTCTCTGGAGAGAGAATTTGGTTGGGCTTTTGCCCGCAACACCTGAAAGGCGAAAAGGGCCCTTTCCGGCAGGGTCGGGCGGACATGCGTGTCAGCTTTGGGATTGGGCAGAGCCCTGCTTGGCCAGTGCCCCACATGTGTCAGGTTCCCAGTCAGATCACTCTCTTCACAGGCACTTTCTTCAGTGAACGTTTTATTAAGAGAGATGAGATGCTGTGGGTTCAAGCGCTCTTGTCAGGACTGGGGTGCAAAGGCGTGAAAGCCACATGTAGGCACAGCCCTAACTTTCCAATCACACACCTCAGCATTGCTACAAAGACCATGAGGGATAGCTTGGAGAAACGACGACTGAGGGGTGACATGATTGAGGTTTATAAGATTGTGCATGGGACAGAGCAGGTAGAGAAAGAAGTACTTTTCTCCCTTTCTCACAAGACAAGGACGCGTGGGCAGTCAATGAAATGGCTGAGCAGTCGAGTTAGAACGGATAAAAGGAAGTCCTTCTTCACCCAAAGAGTGATTAACACATGGAATTCACTGCCACAGGAAGTGGTGGCGGCTAAAAGCACGGACAGCTTCAAAAGGGAATTAGATAGGAATATGGAGCAGAGGTCCATCAGTGACTATTAGCCACAAGGTATAGATAGGGACTCTGGGGCAAGGGATGCTCTGTCTTCTTGGTGCTGGGGGTGGGGGGAAGAGTGGGAGGTGTCCTGGCCCCACTGGTGGACCTGGCCCCACTGGTGGACCTCCTGATGGCACTGGTATTTTTGGCCAGTGTGTGACACAGAGTGTTGGACTGGATGGGCCTTTGGCCTGATCCAACATGGGCTTCTCTTATGTTCTTATATACTGCCGACAACTAGCCGTGCACAGACTCTGCTTCAAGTACACTTCCCGTGTGAAAGCTGTCTTCGAGGCCTCATGGAAGAATGACCGCAGCTAGCCTCCCTAATTTCTACAGGCACTCACTCCCCGCCCCACCAGGAATGCAATAGCAGGCGAGGGGCACGCGATAAGGATGCAGGGAGCAACAAGCCAACCAATGAGCAGGGTGCAAATAGCAAGTGGGAATACACAGTAGGCCCAAATACACTGGGCAGGTATACAGCAGGTACGGTCCAGGGCTCTTTTTGTAGCAGGACATGCCTCCAGCCTCAGTCTCCCCTTGGTCTCCTCTCCTCCTCCCAGGCCCGGCTTTCCCGACCATGCAGTACTTGTCCCAGCAGCAGCCCAGCTACGCCATCCACAGCCACTTCTCCACGGCCCAGCCAGGTAAGTCCCGCTGGGGTTGACCTCCCGCACTCGAGCTCCTGGGAATAAGTAAGTAAGCAAGCCTGCCTTTCTTGGCATAGGAAAAACCCGATACAAGTTAATGCAGTTTAAAAGGGTAAGTTAAAACCACAACGTACACATACATCAGTGTGAATATAAGGTGATTTCTGTGGGATTCCTTGGCGTACCTTTATAGCCAGGGGTCATTTTGCAGAAAAATCGACCTCCCGAGGCACTCGGGCTCCTGGGAATACGTAAGCAAGTCAGTCTGCCTTTCTTGGCATAGGAAAAAACCAATACAGTTTAAAAGGGTAAGTTAAAACCACGACGTACACATACATCAGTGTGAATATAAGACGATTTCTGTGGGACCTTTATAGCCAGGTGTCATTTCGTAGAAAAAGAGGTGCAGGAGCTCATTAGCATGACATTAGCATAACTTATTTGCATATGCCACACCCCCTGACATCACCGGACGTGTGTCAGAAGGCAACACCCACCACTCAGGCTCCACTGAACTGTTTTGGATTGCTAGCTATTTAGGGGGGGGGGACACACGCAGATCTGCCCTCACAGAGGAGGGAGAGCTTGTACCTAAAGGCGGGCCAGGGCGGGCTCTGCAACTTACCTGGCTGCTTCTTGCTCCTCATGGCCCAACTGAGGGCGACTGGGATCCAGGGGCGGGGCTTGTTGCATGTGCCCACCCCCTGGGTTCCTTACTGCCGGAGCTCCACTCCTGTGCGCTTCCGCAGGAAATTACCCCTGTTCATAGCAGAGTAAAGAAGCTTAGCCACCTTCTCGGTGACATTAGAGATCATTCAAAAGTCTATAAACCTTAAATGCATCAGACCAGTCCCTCATCCTAACTAGAACCAAATATAAATGCACGTAACATAGATCTGTATACAGGGGACAAGAGAGAAAAGCATGAGTGAGTGACTGAACACATTTTTGACTACAAGGGCAGTAACTGGCTGAGTAGGCTATCTTATTGAATCTGCCATTAAAAATAGCAGAAGGCATGGCCAGTTTGGTGTAGTGCTTAAGTGTGCGGACTCTAATCTGGGAGAACTGGGTTTGATTCCCCACCCCTCCACTTGCACCTGCTGGATGACCATGGGCAAGCCATAGTTCTGATAAGAGCTGTTCTTGAAAAAGAGCAGGTTCTGTCAGAGCTCTCTGAGCCCCGCCTGCCTCACAGGGTGCCTGTGAGGGGAGGGGAAGGGAAAGGAGGTTGTAAGCCGCTCTGAGATTCCTTCGGGTAGTGAAGGGCGGGGTATAAATCCAATCTCCTCCTCCATTACATCTGGCAAGGGAAAATGCTCTGTGCTGCTGTGGCACCTGCAAAGAAGATAGATATGGGGCCATATTCCCAGTAATGAGGGGAATCTCAAAACTCAGCAGGGAGCAGGTTTTGTTGGCCTGACTGAATAACTTCTGACTGACTTCGGGCTCCGGGGGAACCTTGGCACAAACAAGGCCAAGTCTGCGGTTGGGCCCCCCAGTACGATGTGTGCTGTGCACTTCCACATCCTGGGTTTTCGTTACACGATGCGAGTTCCCTGTCCTTATGGCTACTGCTCAGGACCTGAGGGCGCTCCACGCTCCTTGCCCGGAACGTGAGAAGATCTGTGCTCAGAGGGGACGTCATTCCAGCACCCAGGAGCCAGCCAGATACTTCCCAGGCAGCCTGCAAAGCATAGCCCAGTTGGTTCATTCACAGGATTTACAGTCCGCCCTTTTTGCCGAGACTCAAGGCGGGTTACAGGATACCAAGCAGCGCAGAGGGTAGTGGTGTTGGTCTGCAGTGGAAGAGCCGGATTCGAGTCCGGCAGCACCGAAGTTTTCAGGGCATGAGGGTCAAGGCTGTCTTTGTCTGATGAAGGGAGCTTTGACTCTTGAAAGCTCTCGCCCTGAAGCGCTCCTGGACTCGAATCGAGTCTTTCTCCTACGTTTTTATTTTAGTGACTCTAAATAACCTCCCGGCCTCCTGAAAGTGTTTGACTTTCCCTTTTAACCCATGTGTCCAGTCGAATGGTTCTGTGTCTAGAATAAGATGCAACGAAATGCCGTTTGCATTCAGTAGGATTTCAGCACGAAACCCTTTGCATGGGCCTCAGCAGATAACAGGAAGCCAGAGGGGAGAGCGAGCGAGACCTCCAACAAGCCGGGGAGGAGGCGGGGGGGGGCGGGAGCAGCCGGTGGCTGAAGAGCAAGCCAGACCTCCGCCCCAGTGTTGGTGCCTCTTTCCGGACTGGGTTCTTTCTTGCCCCCGTGTAGGTTTCATCCCGCCGAGCACCACCATCCCTCTCCAGAAGCAGCTGGAACACGCCAACCAGCAGTCCGGGTTCACGGATTCGGTGAGTGTCTGTCGGGTGCCCGGACAGGAAGGGGAGGGGGCAGACCGTGTCCGGGGAGTGACGCGGGGGTTCCTTGGGGATTGGGCGTTGAGCCAGGAAGAGTGTTTGAAGACTGGGGGAGGGAATGCAGCCGGGGGAGGGGCCCTTTCAGAGCCTCCAGGGATTTCCAGATGTGGGGTCTCGTCTGACAGGAATCATGGCGGCCCTCCCGCTGGATGACCGACAGGGAGTGTGTTCCCGTCAGTTCTGCCGGACTCTCGCTCCAGAATGGGCCACTCTGGGCATCTCCGGTTTCAGGGAACCGCTGTTCAGCCGCTTTGCTGTATGTGGGGGGGTGGGGGGCTTCAGCGTTCCACCACCTTCCCTGCTGCTGAACAGCTGAGCAAACTAACCTGCAGGGAGAGGCCCTCCGGAGACTCTAGGGCAGGGGTGTCAAACACGTGGCCCGGGGGCTGCTGCTGCTGCTGCATCATCGCTTGCTTCACCAGACTCTCTCAGTCACTCAGCCATTTCATGTTTTAACCTGGGTCCTAGACTCAGAACTCTGAGCAGGAGATGTCTGTGGGGAATGTCGATCAATCAAAAGCAGGTTTGCAGCTTACAGACACACACCTGAGCAGCATGCTCAGGATTGCAACAGCACAGACATTTTGATGCAGCAATTCAGAGCAAGAGGTGCCAGTTGTGTTATGTTGCAAGACCGCTAATGTTTTAAGCATGTTTTCGTTTTAAGTAAAGAAAACAACAACCCCCTTGTGTTTGTGTCCTCCATAAAGTTTATATCTCCACTGCCTGGGATTACATTTTATGACACGCGTGGCCCCGCCCGACAAGGTCTCATTTGTGTCAGATCCGGCCCTCGTAGCAAATGAGTTCGACACCCCTGCTCTAGGGGGACCCAGCAGCCTGCTTGTTGCCAGCACGTCAGTGGTGCTCGTCTCTCCTTCCCATCAGAAAGGCTAAACCTACTGAGCCTCGGTGCAGACAGGAGAGGGGAGCGCAGCTGGGCTGGAGGTCAAGGTGATCCAGGGTTGGGTTTCCAGCCTTCCAGGTGGGGTTCTGCTTCCCCAAAGGGCCAGACTGAGCACATGAAGCTGCCTTATACTGAATCCTGACCTTTGGATCATCAAGGTCAGTCTTGTCTACTCAGAGCGATTGTCCAGGGTCTACCACCTGGTCCTTTTAACTGGAGATGCCAGGGATTGAACCTGGGACCTTCTCCTGCAGGCCAAGCAGAGGCTCTTCCACTGAACCACGGCCCCTCTTTACAGCTCTCCAGGGTCTCAGGCACAGAGGTCTTTCCCATCACCTCCTGCCTGGTCCTTTTTAACTGGAGATGCCAGGGATTGAACCTGGGACCTTCTCCTGCAGGCCAAGCAGAGGCTCTTCCACTGAACCACGGCCCCTCTTTACAGCTCTCCAGGGTCTCAGGCACAGAGGTCTTTCCCATCACCTCCTGCCTGGTCCTTTTTAACTGGAGATGCCGGGGATTGAACCTGGGACCTTCTGCATGCCAAGCAAAGGCTCTGCCACTGAACCACAGCCCCTCTTTACAGCTCCCCAGGGTCTCAGGTGGAGGTCTTACACATCACCTCCTGCCTGGTCCTTTTTAACTGGAGATGCCAAGGATTGAACCTGGGACCTTCCGCATGCCAGGCAGATGCTCTACTGCTGAGCCACAGCCCCACTTTACAGCTCTCCAGGGTCTCAGGCAGAGGTCTTTCCCATCACCTGCTGCCTGGTCCTTTAGACTGGAGATGCTGGGGATTGAACCTGGGACCTTCTGCCTGCCAAGCAGAGGCTCTGCCACTGAACCACAGCCCCTCCCTAAAGGAAGCCGTGAGTCAGACCCTCTCATGGTCAGTATTGTCTACTCCACCTGGCAGCGGATCTCCAGGGTCTCAGGTGGAGGAGGTTGTTCCCATCCCCTGCTGCCTGGTCTTTTTAACGGGAGGTGCCGGGGGTTGAACTTGGGACATCTTGCATGCCAAGCAACTACTTGACTGCTGAGCCACAGCCCCTCCCCATATAGATGGTCCATCAGAGTTTGTATTGTCTACCCAAACTGGCAGCGGCTTTCCCATCACGTACAACCTGATCCTTAACGGGAGATGCCGGGGACTGAACCTGGGACCTTTTGCATGCCAAGCAGAGGCTCTGCTGCTGAGCCACAGCTCCTCGCTGTTGGCAGCACTGGATTCTCCCTCCCTCTTTGCTCAGGTAACCACAGCCCCTTGGCCTGGAATGAGAGACTCCTCTTGCTCTGGAGGGAGGTGCTGTTGTGAGCTGAGCAGGGTGGAAGGATCCAGCCCGTGGGGTCTGGGCATCGTCCTGGCACTGGAGGAGCAGGTGCCGGAGGCCTCGCGGCTGCAGCCCCTTCCCAGCAAGGGCCGGTCGGTCCACCGTCAGGCCTGCTTTGGCGATGTCTGTGCTGTCCATATGCGCCAGCAGCCTCAGGCCAAAGGTCCCAGACGCGGCTGCCAGACTCCTAGCTGGAATTTGCCCTGGAAGCTGTCCCTCTTGGTGGTCAGTTTTGTGCCCGGGCTGGAGCCAGTCATTAAAGCCCTAAGGAGCTCAGGAGGACCTAGACGCCCGAGGGGCCACCTCTGCCTGTGAGGCCTGCTTTGCTGCGTGGGTCAGCAGCATTCATGGGAGGGGGGCTTTCGTGGCCTGGCCCCAGACTGGAACTCCTTGCCCCTGGAGTGCCGTCCAGCCCCCTTGCTCCCGACTGCCTAGAGGCTTGCTGAAACGATCTCATTCTGGAGTGTGTTTTGGTGTTTCCTGCTCCTCTTTCTTCCTGAGGCCCGCTTGTATGTTTATCTCAGGGTTCTTTCCTTTGAGAAGCTCCCTTTGCCACCGTCTTAACGGTAGGAAGGTGGGGCGTCAATCTCTCTGCTGTGTTTGCCTCCGCAGTCGACCCTCCGCCCGATGCACACACAGGCCCTCCACCCCAATCAGGGGCTTCTGCAAGCCTCACAGATCCCGGTCCAGATGCAGACAGCCGCAAAGGTAAGCTTCCCGCCGCTGCCTCACCACTCTGGTTTCCTCTCCTCTGGCCGAAATGTGGGCCCACTGCTTTCCGAGCTCTCTGGCTCACCGGTGCTGAGTTTAGTGAGAAGCAGCCTGGATTTTGCAATCTCACTGCAAGAAGGAAGCCTCCCAAACAGTTGTTGAAGCACCTGTTGCTTTAGCCTAAATCAGTGCGCCCCCCACCCCCATGCCTCTTTGAGCTTGTGGGCACCCTTACAGGCAGCGGGTGTAATCACACAGTGGCTGCCACAGGGCGTGGAGCCGTATTTACACCCAGAGGAAGTCCAAGTGTGCAGGGGAGAAGGAAGAGGAAAGAGGAGCGCAGCCAGTCAGATCTCCAAGAGCCCCACCCGGCTCCACCCACTTCCTGGAAAGACTTGGTAGGCACCAGGGATAGTGCGGGGGGGTCCCTTGGCCTAGATGTTTCTGTCCAGTTTGGCATGGTGGGTAAGTGCGTGGACTCTAATCTGGGAGAACCGGGTTTGATTCCCCACTCCTCCACTTGCAGCTGCTGGATGACCTTGGGCAAGCCGTAGTTCTGATAAGAGCTGTTCTTGAAAAGAGCAGTTCTCAGTTAGAGCTCTCTCAGCCCCATCGACCTCACAGGGTGTCTGTTGTGGGGAGGGGAAGGGAAAGGCGTTTGTAAGCCGCTCTGAGACTCCCTTGGGTAGTGAAGGGCGGGGTATCAATCCAATCTCTTCTTCTTCCCTTTCTTGGTTGACTAACGAGTTTCCCTTTGCGTCTCCACTCCAGCCCACTCTGGCCTACACCCACCCTGCCCGCCCAGCTTCCCCCGGCAGCTTCTCCCATGGGACGGCCCCCCAACAGCCACACTCGGTAAGCACCCCTGGGGATGAGGGGAGCAGTGCTTTGTCTTAGCGGGGTGGGGGTGGGGGGTCAAGCCTGGCCCATAGGACGGTGCCTGGGAGAAGGCAGCATCACTCTCTGCGCTCCAGGCTATATGGGGACCTGAGCCAGTGGCTCCCACGCAGGGGGGGTCAAGCCTGGCCCATATGACGGTGCCTGGGAGAAGGCAGAATCACTTTCTCCACTCCAGGCTATATGGGGACCTGAGCCATTGGTTCGCACTGGATCCTGAGACCCAGGTTCAGATCCCCACTCGGCCGGTCTCTCTCTCACACACACACACAGCCTCAACCTACTTCACAGGACGGCTGTGAGACTGAAGTGAATAAACTGATTTTTTAGAAATGTGCTTTGTCCCAAATGGAGGAAAGGCAAGATGAAGGATGTGCCCCTCGGGCAGTCCATGCCATGATGCAGGGGCCGTGCATGCAAGAGAAGGCTCTTGCATGGGCAGGTGTTGATTTTGCCCATTTGCATGTTGGCACCCGCAGGAGGCCCGGAGAGCTTCCCCATTTCAAAAAGGCAAAGTCAGTCTTTGGAGCAGAAGCAAAGTAGCATTTGAGCCCCGCATAACTCAGTGTCCCTCAGACCCTGCGTGGAAGGGAAGGGCTCCCACCACTCGAACAGAATCCCAGGGAGCGACCAAGGTGTCAAGGCCAAGAATTCCCTGGAGACTGAGCCCTACGAGGAAAGGCTGGGGGCCCTGGGAATGTTCAGTTTGAAGGAGAGGAGACTGAGGGGGGACACGATTGCTCTCTGTAAATATCTGAAAGGCTGTCATTGGGAGGAGGGCAAGGAGCCGTTCCGGTTGGCAGCAGAGGAGAGGACCCGAAGCAACGGGTTTCAATTCCATGCAGGAAGGTATCGGGTGGGATATTAGGAAACACCTTTTCACGGTCAGAGTGGTCCAGAGGTGGAATCAGCTGCCGAGGGAGGTGGTGAGCTCCCCTTTGCTGGCAGCTTTCAAGAAGAGGCTGGAGGAATATTTGCCAGGGATGCTTTAGGCTGGTCCTGCACTGGGCAGGGGGTTGAGCTAGATGGCCTCTAGGGCCCCTTCCCACTCTAGGATTCTCCGTGGACCATTGCTGGCTGTGTTTAGCACACACCAATGCTAACCTGCTCAGGATCCTCTCTGTACTACTTCCCACCCTGTATTTATCCTGTCCTCCTTCTGGGAGGGGTGTTGGGGTGTTAACAGGGTTCTCTTCATTTGATCCCAACAAGCTCAATGCCTGGCCTCTCCCTGCCTGTAGACGACGTGTTGCTCTAACGTCTCCATCCCACCGACTTCGCCTTGCCCTTCAGGGCTCCCAGCACAGCCCCTCAGAGGACTGAAACTGGTTATCTGGCTGAAGTCCTTCCCGTCTCTTTTGCCTTGCAGTCTGGGTTCCAGGCCTCTCCCCAGCCAGCGCCCCGCCACCCCTTCATCCAGCACCCCCAAGGCCAGCGTTTCTACCACAAGTGAAGCCACCAGCAGCACGGTTTCGGATGCGCCTTGTGTGAGGAAAGCCCGTCTTCCTCTGTGTGCGACTGAACACGTCTGCTCCTTTAGCTCTTCATCCTCCGTAACTGAATTGCCAGTTTTTGTGACCAGAAATACACTTAGCCCAATTCCTTTTCAGGAGGGTTTGTCTGGAGTATTTTTTTTTCGGGGGAAGGACTAGCCATGTGGGGGACTAGCCATGTGGGGAAGGATATGGGACTAGCCATGTGGGGGAGGGTATGGTTCCGATGTTCAGACTTCACTTTCACCCCTCCCGGCAGTAGTCCAATAATAATAATAATAATAATATTAGTCCAATTAGCAGTCCCAAGCATGGTCGCACAACCACCACTCATTCACACAGAGCTTGGCTCTTCCTTAGCCACAAATTGCTGAAGAGACTGACAGCGAGGAAGGCCAGTGGCACATAGAAAAGTCATCAGATAGTTGAAACAAGCCGCTGGAGCCGGATCCTGCCTGCAGCAGAGGGTTCCGAGCTACCTTCAGGTTTACCCCTCTTTCCCGCCACCCCCTTTGGGTTGCCGAAGTTCTATTTCAGTCCACTCTTGAACAGGAGGCGCCTTTTGGGAAGTCGTCCGCTGCAGGTGTGTTAATCTGCACCCCCAGAAGGAAGCAGCCTCCTTGGGAAGGTGGACAGAGAACTCAGCGGCTGAGGGGTGACAGGATCGAGGTTTATAAGATCACACATGGGATAGAGCAAGTAGAGAAAGAAGTACTTTTCTCCCTCTCTCACCATACAAGAACTCGTGGGCACTCCATGAAATTGCTGAGCGGTCGGGTTAGAATGGATAAAAGGAAGTCCTTCTTCACCCAAAGAGTGAGTCACACATGGAATTCACGGCCACAGGAGGTGGTGGCAGCTACAAGCAGGGACGGCTTCTAGAGGGAATTGGATAAGCATATGGAGCAGAGGTCCATCAGTGGCTCTTAGCCACAAGGTATAGACAGGAACTCTTGGTCTGGGGCAAGTGATACACAGTATTCCTGGTGCTTGGGGGGGGCAGCAGTGGGAGGGCTTCTGGTGTCCTGGCCCCACTGCTGGACCTCCTGAGGGGCACCTGGTATTTCTGGCCATTGTGTGACAGTGTTGGACTGGTTGGGCCATTGGCCTGATCCAACATTGGCTTCTCTTATGTTCTTATATGGAGCAGAGGTCCATCAGTGGCTCTTAGCCACAAGGTATAGATAGGAACTGTCAGGCTGGGGCAAGGGCTTGGGGGGGGGGCAACAGTGGGAGGGCTCCTGGTGTCCTGGCCCCACTGCTGGACCTCCTGAGGGCACCTGGTATTTTTGGCCACTGTAGAGTGGTGGACTGGATGGGCCACTGGCCTGGTCCAACATGGCTTCTCATGTTTTTATGTCTGGGGCGAGTGATGCACTGTATTCCTGGTGCTTGGGGTGGGACAGTGGGAGGGCTTCTGGTGTCCTGGCTCCACTGCTGGACCTCCTGGTGGCCCCTGCGTGACACAGAGTGTTGGCCTGGAGGGGCCACTGACCTGATCGAACATGGGCGTCTCATGTTCTACACGCAAGCTACCCTGATCTTCCCAGATCCCGGGAGCTAAGCGGGACTTGCCCTGGTTAGTATTTGGATGGGAGACCATCAAGGAAGTCCAGGTTTGCCACGCAGGAGCAGGCAAAGGCAAACCCCCTCTGAACATCTCTGGCCTTGGAAACCCTCCAGGGTCACTCGCCCTTCGGCGTCCCGCTTCCCCCCACCAGGCATTCTTGTACAGGCAGAAGAGGCTCTTCTCTTGCACCAGCCAAATTCAGCGCAGAGGAAGCAGGCGGGGTGGCTGCTCCCCAGCCTGTGCTGCGCCCATTCTGCCGGGGGCACAGCAGCACCCCTGGCTCCTTGGAAACACCAACGGCCCAGGCGACCCATGACACACAGAGACGTTCACCCCCTCAGCCTTTCCAGGAGGGCCCCGGCCAGACCCTGGGAAATGAGACACCTGGAGCCAGCTCTTTTCATATTAAACATGTTTTTTTTTTATTGAGGTTGATTAACAAATGTGTTGGATTAACAGGGGAGGAGGAGGCCACAGCGCTGACCCGTCAACAGCAGGGGTGGGGTAGATATGAACCAGGGAAACAGTTGGGGTGCTAGTTGGTTCCCCCATAAGATCCCTACCTTGAACAGCTCTTGGTTACCCAGTACAAAGGGCTTGGGGGTGGGGGGGGAAGAGGGGGTCGTGCTAGAGAACTGCCAGAAAATAGAACATGATTGACAGGGGCCGGAGCCCAGGTTGGGTTCGGGCAAAATGTGCATCTTTACCAGGCAAGCCGTACGTTGCTCCTTTTTTTTTTTTTGGGGGGGGGGGTGCCGTGCTCCCAGCCTGGCAGGGACCTGCCCCCCCAGTTCCAGGTGGGGGAGGGGGGGCTCATGTGCTCTAGAAAGAATTAAGAAGGGGGGGAGGGTTAAGCAAGCTCAGCAACCAGAGCGGTGATCCCAAAAAAAAAAATACCAAAACCACACTGAATGGGTAACCTCCGCGTTGTGGGAAAGGAAGCCATCCAAGACAATTGACCAAACTGCTGCAACCACCCATGAGAAAAAAGCTTCAGATACGTGGGGGGGGGACAGCCCCTCCCCTCCCACCTCCCCTCAACAGAAAGGCTCACAAGAACAAACACATCTGACAGGGTAAAGACTGCGCCGTCTGCAGCTCTCACTGATCTTTAGCTCCGTTTTCGGTTGTTCCTGCAAGGGGGGGCCACTTCTCTCCCACCCCCACCACCTCAGCACAGAAGCGTCAAGCTTGGGGGGAAAAAACCAAAAGAACAATTCAAACACGAGTCTCTTGCAAGGTTTTTTCCTCCTTCTAGCAGTTTAAATATTGTTTCCTTTAAGTGCAAAATTCTCAACATATCTCTTGCCAGAAAACAGCTGTAGTGTTACTAGCACCGGAGAGAGGGAAGGAACTGGGGTGGGGTGGGGTGGGGGAGAGGAAGAGAAACCAAACCAAAAGAAGAAAAAATTAAAAGGAATACATCAGCATCCAGCTTTCTCTTTTTAAAAGACCACAAAATAAAAAGTTTGTTTTCTCTTGTTTAATTCAAAAGGGGGTGGGGGGGAGATTTTGCTTTTTAAAGGAAGAGGGAGAGAGAAAAAAAAAAGATTTGGGTGGTTTGGAGCCAAATCGAGCCAGTCTGCGGGTTGCGATCCTCTCTGGTTCATAACAAGGTAGAGCTGCTGCTGCCCTGGAACAGGAGGAGAGGAAGCGGGGAGAGAGAGCCGTCAGGTCGCGCGGCTCCAGCCCTGGGCTCGCCCTCTCAGCCCTTCCACCCTCTCCCCGCCAAGCTGGCCCTGGGCCCCCGCCCGCACTCACCTGTGGTTCCTTTATTTAGCCATGGCCTTAATAGCAACCGCAGCTTCCTCGGTCATTGCAGACAACACGGTGATCTGAAAGGAAAGGGAGGGTTGTTTCCCATTCTGGAGATTTGGGCGGGGGGGGGGGGGAGAGGACCTCGCTGGGGTACAAGGCCACCGAGCCCCCCCCCCCCCTAAAGCAGAGGTGTCAAAACTCATTCGTTATGACATAGCGGGCCAGGCCACGTGTGCCATAAAATGTAATGCCAGGTACCAGAGGTATAAACTGTATAAAGGACTGCAGCTGGCAAGCTCCCAGTTGTTGTATCCTCACTGCAAGGAAAACCCACATGGGTGGACTGGGGAGCCAGCGGTGCAGCACTGGGCAGACGCTCCCACGCTGCTTGACTGCTGCAGACGAGGTTGTTCAACCATGCTGAAGCCACAATCGGAGTGGCTCCTCCCACTGCCCCCTCAAGCAGTCTCCTGTTCCCTCTCTTGCACTAGTTGCTCACGGGCCACATAAGAGCCCCGGACTGGCCCTCGGGCCTTATGTCTGACATCACAGCTCTAAAGCACTTGTTTCCCCCGGGGGAACTGACCTCTGTCCTCCAAGGACTGGTCGTAATAGTAGGAGAGCTGCTCCAGGAAACACCTGGAAGTTGCCAACCCTCATCTTCCCTCCTTGGGTCGTGCAGATCCCCGCCCAAGGTGCTGAGGAAAGCAGAGCTGCCCCCTTACCAGAATTTCTTCGCCACAGTCATATTTCTGTTCAATCTCCTTGCCCAGGTCTCCCTCAGGAAGGCGCAGGTCCTCCCGCACTTCTCCGCTGTCCTGGAGCAGGGAGAGGTACCCATCCTGGATCCCAATAAGCTGGAGGGGGGATGGGGAGAATGGAGAGAAGGGGGGAGAAACGCTGTAAGCAGGGAGCCCGCCGACGGCCCCTCCCCACCTCACCCCATGCTGCTGCGCCAGCCTCCGGGAAAAGCCACACCCATCGCCACACTCCAAAGGGCAACAGCCAGAAACCAGCTGTCCTGAGGAAGCATTGCTAGTTATCAGACAGACACCCACCCGCCCTCACTCACTCCCCAGCGGGGCTACACTAGCATCCAGCAGTCCTCCGGGAAGGGCAGACCCAGGAGCACTCCTTCAGGTCAGTTCACGCCTGCAACTTTGACCTCCCGCCCAGAGGCACAGAGACCAGCAGGAACAGTCCTGAGGCTCTGGGGCTTTCTGCATCCTTCAAAGCCCCTCCCACTGGCAGAGTTCACCCCACTGCACCCGCGGCAACGCAGGCACAGCCCCGCAACCATGAAAAAGGACTCCCAGGCTGCCCACAAAGATGCCTCCTGCCAGCCCAGGACTCCTCAACGTATTCACGGAACCCTCTTCCAAAGCCACGCCCGCCCCTGCTCCCCGGGTCGGCCGCACATCCCGCCTCTGCCCACCTACCTGGAAGTCATTTCTCTTAATATTGGGCACATCCATGTTGTGGGTTGAAGGGCAGATATCTTCGTATTTCTTCCCGGTGAAGATGTCTATGCCAACAAGATGCACCTGAGCGGGAGGGGGGAGAAAGAATTAGCTAGGCATCCCAGCCGGGCTACTCACCGGCTGCGCGGCTCAGAAACTGGTGGCCAGACGGTCAGGGAGGGCTGGGTTCAAAGTCCCGCTCGGCCATCGGCCTTGGGCCAGTCACTATGCCTCAGGCCAAGAGGGCAGGCTCTGGGGGGGCCAAAGGGAGATGGGGAGAGCCATAGAGGCCTTCCTACTGCCCCCCCCCCGAGATACCATGGACTGCTTGGGGGGGGGACACCCCTGCCCCCACTGGAAGGCAGCTTCACAAGACATTCTGGAACTGGAGCCCAGCCCTCTCCAGGAAACTTGCTCCTGCTCGGGACCTCAAGCCACCCCTCGGTGCTCCGGCTCAGCTCAGCCTACCTTCACTGTGTGCCTCACGCTCGGCCCTCGTGGCCCCCAGCTGCCCGCCCTCCCCGCATCATGAACACACAGGGAGCTGCCTTACACCCAATCAAACGCTGGGTCCATGAAGGGGAGCACCGGCTCTCCAAGTCTCGGGTGGAAGTCTTTCCCGTCACCTCCTGAGAGCCAGTCTGTTGCCGTGGTAAAGTGCGCAGACTCTAATCTGGGAGGACCGGGTTTGATTCCCCGCTCCTCCACTTGCAGCTGCTGGAGGACCTTGGGCAAGCCATTGTTCTGTCAGAGCTGTTCTCTCAAGGACAGTTCTGGAAAGAGCTCTCTCAGCCCCGCCTACCTCACAGGGTGTCTGTTGTGAGGAGGGGAAGGGAAAGGAAGGGAAAGGAGTTTGCAAGCCACTCTGAGTGAAGGGCGAGGTACCTGGGGAATCTCTTCTTCCTGCCTGGTCCTTTTAAACTGGAGGTGCTGGGGATCGAACCTGGGACCTTGTGAATGCCAAGCAGAGGCTCTGCCACTGAGCCACGGCCCCTTGGAGGCCAACACCTTCCTGGAAACACCAAACCCACAGCAGGCCAACTCCAAAATTAAACAGCGGCCTGCAGAGTCTCTCCCCTCCTCTTCTGCCTGGCCTGCTTCCGCCACGATGGCCCCTTATCAGGGACGCCCGACACTGAGAGCTTGAGCTGGTGCGTCTGCGCTGGGCTGGGCTGCCGCCTCCCACACCAACTGGCAGAGCCAAAGCGGCATCAGCGAAGGCACCACCTGCCAGGAGAAGCAAGCCGCAGAGGCTTTAACAGTTTTCAGACTCGGCGGGAAGGACGAGTCCCACAGACCCCACGGCCAGGCCGAGGCTTGGGGAGAGAGCCCAGGAAATGGAGCCCACACACACACACAGCGGCAGGGCCGAGAAACAAGCAGCTGAGGAAAGGAGGAGCGCCATTAAGCCAATCTGGAGGGAATTCTGCCAGCTACGGTTTCTGTTCTCATTATCTAGCGACCCCACAAGGGGCAAGGGGCGTTAGAGGAAGGGGAGCAGCGCACACTCACAATGGGTCTCACAGGCCAATTTTTTTGGCTGCAGCCTACTAGCCTGTATTATGGGTTCCCCTTCATTCAAGAGGGAACTGGATAGACATCTGGAGCAGGGGTCCATCAGTGGCTCTTAGCCACCAGGCATAGAGAGTAACTCTCGGTCTGGGGCAAGGGATGCTCTGTCTTCTTGGTGCTTGGGGGGGGCAGCAGTGGGAGGGCTTCTGGTGTCCTGGCCCCACTGATGGACCTCCTGATGGCACCTGGTATTTCTGGCCACTGTGGGACACAGAGTGTTGGGCTGGTTGGGCCATTGGCCTGATCCAACACTGGCTTCTCTTCTGTTCTTCTATGGAGCAGAGGTCCATCGGTGGTTATTAGCCACAAGGTATAGATAGGGGCTCTCGGTCTGGGGCAAGGGATGCTCCGTATTCTTGGTGCTTGTGGGGGGCCAGCAGTGGGAGGGCCTCTGGTGTCCTGGCCCCACTGATGGACCTCCTGATGGCCCCTGGTATTTTTGGCCCCTGTGTGAGACAGAATGTTGGACTGGATGGGACACTGGCTTCTCTTACGTTCCTATGAGCCAGCATGAGTCAGCCGTCAGAATGCCTGTCCCCAGGCCGGAGTCCCTCTCCTTCTACACAGGGCAGTCTAACACGCCGTCAGTGACGCGGGGCGAAAAACTTCCCCGAACAGCAAATTTCCCAATGCTATATTCTTTCCGTGGTAAATATTCTGCCCTGCACATATAAATATAGTCTACTTATTTATAGCTGTCAGGACTGTAAATCAAATCTGCTAGATGGGCTAAATGAGGGACGTGAAGCAGGGGATGAACCCTGGCGCTCGCAGGCGGCGTATCTGCTTTCTTTGGCTAGCGGGACTTAAAAGTTTGCTATCGGTGTTTCAAATCTGGATCGGAACGTCTTTTCCTGGAAAAGCCACACCACCGCACGATGTGAGCTTCTGCGGGTATGAGCCCAGCCCGTTGGGGCATGAAGTGGGCTGATGAAGCAGACGAGACGCGCGCTGGGGGATAACCAGGGTTGTGTACTGGTTAGAGTGGGGGACCAGGATCCAGGAGAGCCAGGTTCGAATCGCCACTCTGCCACGGAAGCTCGCTGGGTGACCTTTGGCCAGTCACACACTCTCAGCCTCACACAAAGAGTTGTGGAGGAGAGGAGAGTGTTGTGAGCTGCTTTGGTTCCCCCGCTGGGGAAAAAGGCAGGGTATACAGGAAACAAGTAAATAACCAGGGCAAGTCCCTCCCCCCATACACACTCACGCACAAAGGAGAGAAGAGATTGGATTTCTACCCCGCCATTCACTACCCAAAGGAGTCTCAGAGCGCCTTACAAACTCCAGTTTGGTGTGGTGGTTAAGTGCGCTGACTCTAATGTGGGAGAACTGGGTTTGATTCCCCACTCCTCCACTTGCACCTGCTGGATGACCTTGGGCTGTTCTTGAAAAAGAGCTCTCTCAGCCCCACCGACCTCACAGGGTGTCTGTTGTGGGGAGGGGGAGAGAGTTTGTAAGCCACTCTGAGACACCTTTGGGTAGTGAAGGGCGGGGTATAGATCCAATCTCCTCTTCTTCCGCTTCCCCTCCCCACAACAGACACCCTGTGAGGTAGGCGGGGCTGAGAGAGCTCTCTCCAGAACTGCCCTTGAGAGAACAGCTCTGAAAGGAACTTGTGACTGACCCAAGGTCATCCAGCCAGGTGCAAGTGGAGGAGTGGGGGACTCAAACCCGGTTCTCCCAGATTAGAGTCCGCGCACTTCACCACTACCCCAAACTGGTTCTCTAGCACCTGCCCCGCTGCACTGCCCACAGCGGAAGGGACTGAGGCCGGGGGGACGAGGCACACTTACTTTGGCATGCCCGTGCTTGCCGGTCTTGGAGGTCGACATCTCCACAATCTTGCAGGGACGCCCTTTGAGCACCACAAAGCCATTTTTGCGGAGAGCGGAGCACTGCATGGGGAAGGTGGCGGAGGCCCCGGCATCGCCGGTCTCGAAGTCTAGGTCATCAGCCATGGTGGATCAGGTGTTACGAAAACTGTCAGGGGGGGGGGGGGGGGGAGAGAAAAAAGATGAATCGAAGGAAAGGAACCGCGGGATACCAGCCTCTGTGGGAAGGGGCTCCGGTCGCCCAAAACCACTTGGCAGCAGAAAGAGGAAAAGTGCCCATGAACTAGGCATAAACAACTCGGCACACTGTGTGCGACCCTCCTCCAGGCAGGAAGCAGTTTTACTGTAACAGACATCTGACCTAGCATTTTCAGAACCTCAGCTTTAATAAAAAAAAGGGGGGGATGTGTAAGTTCCTAGAGGCCATGACCGTGGAGTCTGACACACCTCAACTTCTGTCCGGAGAAGTCACAGGCGAACGTGTGAAGGGAACTCTGTGGCCGACTGGAGACGCCACAGGGCTCTCAGGGCTCGTGGCAGCCGGTTCTCCACTCGGCCCACCCCACGCCAGCCACTTCGGGCCACACAGCTCTTCAGGAAACAAACTGTGAGGAGCGGGTGGGCCTTCCTCGCCACATGGCCCCAAGGCCCTTAAGTAGCATCCTGCCACAGGGCAGGGAGACGGCTTGCATGTGACCTTCAGTACGCGTCCCAGGATGCCTCCGACGACGACGGAGCTCCCAAGGCAGCGTGACGAGTCAAGCAAATCCAGGCACGGGCATACTGACCCCGGGCAGAGAGAAGGGCAGGCTCAAAGCAGCAGCCACTTCGCCTGCCAACTGGGCAACTGCTCCCTTGACAGGAGGTGCATTCCAGTGGCACGCAGGACGGGTATCTAAGAAGTCCAGTGCCGCCGCTCCGACCTGGATAGCCCAGGCAACCCTGGTCTCGTCAGATCTCAGAAGCTGAGCAGGCTCGACTCCGGCAAGTCCTTGGATGGGAGACCTCCTTGGAACATCAGCGGCCGGGAGGCGGGGGCAGGCTGGAGTCAGCCACCTCCCTGAATATTCTCCAGGCCCCCGGCAGGGGTCAGTCCCCAGAGGTCGCCATGACTTCCAGGTGCACACACACACACTCACAAACGCATATTTTTTTAAAAAAAAATGCAAAAAATAAAACGTCTGATGCCCAGATCTGAGAATTTGACATTTTCCAGTGTAGCTCAGGACTAATGCTCCCTGTAAGCGGTGGAGTCTTGTGAGCAAAAATCCTACTTTGTGAGCTACTGGCATGAAAGTTGTGAGCCATTTGGCTACCGCATAAATTAGTCTGCTCTGGAGCCCTCCTTCCTGAGCAGAGACAAAAATGTGTGAGCTGGAGGCTAAAAAACTGTGAGCTGGCTCACAACTAACTCCGTTTAGAGGGAACACTGCTCAGGACTGAAGACAGGCCTCCCCAGCAGCACCTCCCCACGGCGCTTTCCCAAACATCCCAGGAGCTTCCACCAGCCCCTAAAGGACTTTAAGAGTCACTCCCCTTGGGACGTGGCCATTGACTAACCTGGCTCCAAGCATCCAGAGCCGCAGGTCAAACTTTTCACCTCTTGCCCTACGCAGCCAATTCCCCACCTGTGTGCCCAGGGGCTACATGCCTGCTAACACCTGTGTGCCCAGGAGCTACATGCCTGCTAACACCCCTCTAAGGCCACCTGCTTGGTCAGCAACGCCCCACCCTTTGTGTTGAAGGAGCTTTTCCATGAAACCAGATGCCACCCATGAAGACGGCAACAGGAGACCACCAGCAAGGAACTGGGATCCCTTAAGAAGTACTGAGGAGCAGGGCTCCCTCTAAGCTGAGTTAATGCAAGCTAGATCACGGTTTTTTAGCCTCCGGCTCACAGATTTTTGTCTCCGCTCAGGGAGGAGGGCTCCAGAGCAAACTAATTTACGCGGTAGCCAAATCGCTCACTCACAACTTTAATGCCAGGAGCTCACAGAGTAGAATTAGCTTGGAGGGAGCCTTGCTGAGGAGCCCTCCCTATGACTCGCCCTCACCTAGCCACAGCAAAGCCAGTCTCTCCGGGGGGGGGTCGTCTCTTCCCCCACCCCTCACTCTTGCAGTGTTGAAGCCAGCAACAGAGATGGGGCCTGAGGAAGCAGACGCAGACACATTTACACACACGCCCCTTGCTGAACTCATCTTGACGAAAATGCTTGATGCATTTTGGTGGACCAGGAGGTTAGAAAGCTTTTCAAACAGGAACAGAGAAGACGAAGACGAAGGACCAAGGGCTCTCCCTGCACCGAAGACAACTTCAGCCAGCAGGTGAATGAAGGGTGAATCTGACAGCCGGAGCGTTCACGTTCGAAAGCTCCCCCAAATCTTGTTGGTTTCCAATGTGTTACCGGACTCAAATCTAGCTCTTTGACTGCAGCCCAGCAAAAGCCACCTCCTTCATTCAGAGCCTCATTCTTTCCTTAACTTTCCTCCCAGGGGCTTGCAAGACAGTTGTGCCCGTGGCTCATGGCCAGGAAAAACTAGCCAAGGCTCCCTCTAAGCTGTGGAGTCTTGTGAGCGAAAATTCTACTTGGCGAGCTACTGACGTAAAAGTTGTGGGCGAGCGATTTGTCTACTGCATCAATTAGTTTGCTTCGGAGCCACCCTTCCTGCACGGAGACAAAAATGTGTGAGCCAGAGGCTAAAAAACCGGGAGCTAGCTCACACTGACTCGGCTTAGAGGGAACACTGGCCCACGAGAATTGCTGTTTTCTTCCTATATAAAGGAAGCTTGCAAAACCCAGGACAGTAAAGAATGAGGCTTTCTGCCCCAGGAACTGCGATGAGTGATGGAAGCCCTAAAGTAGCGGAACCCAGAAGGGCCCTGGAGGGGCAGCAAGTGCCATTCCCCAGTCAAGACCAGTGCTCCCTCTAAGCTGAGTTAGTGTGAGCTAGCTCACCAGTTTTTAGCCTCCGGCTCACACTTTTGTCTCGGCTCAGGAAGGAGGGCTCCAGAGCAAACTAATTCATGCAGCAGCCAAACTGATCGCTCACAACTTTGATGCCGGCAGCTCACAAAGTGGCATTTTTGCTCACAAGACTCTGCCGCTTAGGGGGAGCGTTGGTCAAGACCAGTAAGCCCCACAACCCACCTTTTCTGAGCACCTGGCTTTCCACCCTCCAGCACAGCTCTTCCTCCCGCGTTGTGTGTCTCCTCTTAAGACACACCTTCCAGGTAGCCAGGAAAGCCACGCCCTCACCTCTCCCCCCTCCCTGCATGGGGCCCAAGGAGGAATTTCAGGTGGAGAGCCAATAAACCCCTGCAGGTGCCCCGGGATCCTCCTCGCTGCCCTGTGCTCAATCCCCGCTCAAGTAGCTCTCTGCCTTCATACCCAATAAACCGCTGCAGGTGCCCCGGGATCCTCGCTGCCCTGTGCTCAATCCCCGCTCAAGTAGCTCTCTGCCTTCATACCAAGAATCAGGAATGGGACCAAGCCTCCCCCCACCAAAATCCTTCTGCAACTTCCTCTTGCACTCAGGGTCAGTGTTCACTCTAAGCTGAGTTCGTGTGAGCTGGCTCACAGTGTTTTAGCCTCCGGCTCACACATTTTTGTCTTTGTTCCGGAGGGATGGCTCCAGAGCAGACTAATGTATGCAGCAGCCAAATGGCTCGCTCACCACTTTAATGCCAGTAGCTCACAAAGTAGGATTTTCGCTCACAGGACTCCAGAGCTTAGAGGGAGCATTGCTCAGGGCTTCTGAGGAGGCTGCAATTCAGCGTGTACAAAGCCCAGGCCTTGCGGTCTCTTGCAGGGACGTGGCCCTAGAGGGGGCCAGAACCCTTCCCATCTTCCAGCAGGGCAGGGGGTGGGGGACGCAGGCGGCACTCCCGAGGAGGTGATGCAGCCCAGCCCCAGGAATTCAGACAAAGCAGACGCAGGCACGAGCGGGCTGCAGCTGCTTGCTAGTACGCGGCCACCCCTCTCCGCCGCGCCGGGAGAGAAGAGGAGATTCATTTCCCTTCTCCAGGGAGCTCCGGAGCTGCTTTTAGCGCCACCACCGCAGCCGGTCCCTCCCCCGAGCCACTCCTCACCTGCCCCGGGCGCCGATAATTGATTAGGACAACTGTCAACCATAATAGCAGCTCGGGCAGAATGGAATGACAGCCCCTTCTGAGAAGCGGCCCTATCCCCGCCCAGAGCCCCAAAGCGCGACCGGAGCAGGACCACGTGCTTCCGATTTTGCAGAGGGAAAAGGGGGAGGGAGCTGTGGAGCCAGGCAGGAAGTTTTACCCCACTTTGCAAGCGGGCGGCCGGAGAGAGAGAGAGAGAAGCAGCTCCCCTCCGTGCCACATGTTGGGAGAGAGAGACTCCCTCGCTTCCTGCCAACTCCAGGCATGATTCAGCTAAGCCGCCACTGCGGAGAGCCAGCCCCAGCCACATGGCCCAGGGAAGAAGGGGGGGGGAGCAGGACGGACCACACTGCTCAATGCGGAGGGCAGCACCCCAGCACAGCCACCTCACGTCCAGAACGGCACAAGGGGCAGGGGGGGGGAACCCCTCTCTGAATGGGTTCAGAGAGGAGCTGTGATGAGCTGCGGTAGAAGTACTGGATTTGAGTCCAGAGACCAACAAGACTTCCCACATTTGAGCTTTCCGAGAGTCTGAGGAAGAAACCCTTGATTTTCTAAGGCTCAAACCCTGAAAACCTCGTTAGCCTCTAAGGTGGTGCTACGGGACACAAACCTAGCTCCTCTCTGGATGCAGCACTCTTGGTCACTGGCTCTCTCTCTTCCCCATATGCTCAAAATGCCCCACGGCCGAGTTTGCAGCAGCCCAAGCACACGCAGGGCCCAGGGGGGGTCTCTGTTATGCACGGCAAGCCCAGCCACCATTCGCTCCCCTGCCTCCGTCCCCCACTAGCTCAGAGGCGAGGTGCACAGGGTGGGAAATGACGGGCGATATTCCCCCTGAGCCCAGGGGAGAAGCACCTCCCCCCCACCGCCGCACACATACAGCAGTTGCTATTAGGGGAGGAATTCCCGGCCTCAGCTTCTCTCAATGTCTTAAGGGACTCTCCACCAATGTTCCCTCTCTAAGCTAAGGAGTCTTGTGTGCAAAAATTCTATTTTGTGAGCTACTAGCAAGCGATTTGGCTACTGCATAAACTAGTTTGCTCTGGAGCCCTCCTTCCTGAGCTAAGGCAAAAATGTGTGAGCCGAAGGCTAGAAAACTGTGAGTTGGCTCACACTAACTCGGCTGAGAGGGAACACTGCTCTCCACCCTGATTATTGCCAGCCGCCTCGGGCCAAGAGAAAAGGCAGGATGCCAATGTTTTAATAAATAAAGAAACCTCTAAACCTGGGGGCTAAGCATGTTGGCTGTCTCCCTGGGAATTAAATAACCTGCTCACCTGCCCAGGCACCCTCTGGCAGACGAGCCTCTTGCCCCATTCACCCCACCCCTCAGTCGCATGGACAAAAAGTGTCCTTTCTGTCCTGGACCGACTCGATCGGCCACAGTTCCTTTTGGAAACACCCCCCCCCCAATTCCAGATTAAGACATCGAATCTTGCAACCAACCGGATGGCCCCAGTCCTCCACGCACCCAACCCACGCCTGCCCCTCTGAAGGGGAACCGTGCACCTCTACACCCCCCCTGAACCCCGTACCCCAAGAGCCCATCCCCATCATCAGAGCGCTCTCTCCTGCCCCCCACCCACACGAGATTCAGTGTAGTGGTCAGCAGTGTTCCCTCTAAGCTGAGTTAGTGTGAGCTAGCTCACGCTTTTAGCCTCTGGCTCACACATTATTGCCTTAGCTCAGGGATAGCTCCAGAGCAAACTAACTTATGCAGCGGCCAAATCGCTCAGCTCACAACTTTAATGCCAGTAGCTCACAAAGCAGAATTTTTGCTCACAAGACTCCACAGCTTAGAGGGAGCATTTTGGTGAGACTAGGACCTGGGAGACCTCAGGTTCGAATCCCCGCTCTGCCAGGGAAGCTGGCTGGGTGACCCTGGGCTAGTCACGTAGACTCTCGGCCTCCCTCCCTCACAGGGCTGTTGTGAGGATAGAATGAAGGAGGAGAGAGTTATATAAGCCACCTTGGGTTCCCCCGTTGGGGATGTGGAAAGTGGGATAAAAAAGGAAGCAGATAGCGAATATCTTCCCCCAGGCAGGCAGAGCTTTGATTCTCACCCCAGCCTCCTCCACGTCCCCTGCCGCCTGGGCTGTTCGCCTCGGCCTGATTCTGAAGCCCCGGACACCTCCGCCTGGAGGAACCCAGCCCGATCCAGAGCCCTCGCCCAAATCGGTCATGCCACACCGCTCCCCTCCTGCTCAAGTTCAGGCCAGGACAAGCTCACCCCCCACACACACCGCCCAGGAAGGCTTTTGGGGCACCCCAGTGAAGCACCCTGCAGGCCCTCGGTGAGCAAAGGCCCTTGGGAAAGGGGCCCCAAGAAGCCCCTCCGAGACACCCTGCAAGCCCCCCTGCTCTGCAGCAGCCCCCCCATACACACACAGAGAGAGAGAGAGAGAGCCTCGAAGTCCGGTGTGTGTGGGTGTGCCTTTTCTTAAAAGGTCTCGTCCGGCTCCAGAGAAGCCCCAAAGACAAAGGGGCTTCCTAAATTCCATCGGGCTTCCCTCCTCGCAGCCTCCCCACCCCCTCCCAGCCCTTGTAAAGACCACAAAATAAATCCTCCCGTCGACCTCCCCCCTCCAGGAAATGAGACCCCACCACCACCACCAAGGCTCCCTCTGAGCTGCGGAGTCCTGTGAGCAAAAATCCTACTTTCTGGGCTCCTGGGCATTGAAGCTGTGAGCGAGCGATGTGGCTGTTGCATAAAGTCGTGTACTCTGGAGCCCCATCCTTCCCGAGCGAAGGCAAAAATGTGTGAGCCGGAGGCGAAAGAACTGTGAGCTGGCTCACACTCACTCCGCTGAGAGGGAACACTGCACTGGAGCCCTCCTTCCGGAGCTGAGGCAAAAATGGGTGAGCCGGAGGCTAAAAATACTGTGAGCTAGCTCGCACTGACTCAGCTTAGAGGGAACACTGCACTGGAGCCCTCCTTCCGGAGCTGAGGCAAAAATGTGTGAGCCGGAGGCTAAAAATACTGTGAGCTAGCTCACACTGACTCGGCTTAGAGGGAACACTGGCTGCAATGCTCCCTCTGAGCTGTGGGGTCTCGTGAGCAAAAATTCCACTTTGTGAGCTCCTGGCATTAAAAGCTGTGAGCGAGCGATTTGGCTGCTACATAAATCAGTTTGCTCTTCTGGAGCCCTCCTTCCTGGCCTAAGACAAAAATGTGTGAGCCGGAGGCTAAAATACTGTGAGCTGCCTCACACTAACTCAGCTTGGAGGGAACACTGATTTATTACCGACACAGTGGGAATCCACAAAACATGGATTCTGTTGTTCACGAGAATAAAAACCATGAAGAGAAAAAAGTCTCCTCAGCCTCACAACTGAGGTGAGAACAGCGATCCCCCCTCCCCCCCGCCCTCCCCCGCCGCGAGCTCAACCGCCGCCGCCGCTGCCTGCTGCAACCCAGCCCGCAGTGCGCACGCGCACTTATCGCCTCCCCTCGCCCTTCCCCCCCCCGCGCCGCCGCCACCTTTTCCCCCCGCACGCGCACTACGCACGCCCAGCCCAGCGCGAGGCGGCCGCGGCCAGGAAGGCACCGCCCCCCGCGCCTGCGCACACGGCGGTGACGAAGCAAGAGAGGGTCGCCCTCCGCCTCCGGCCGGCTCTGAGCACGCGCGCCGCGCGCCACGGGGAGGAGCGGGCGGCAACCAGAGCGGAACCCCTCACCGCGGCGCGCATGCCCGACGCAGGAAAGGGAGGGTTGCCTCTTCGGTGCGCATGCCTACGCAGAAGGTCCCGCTTCGTCACTGAAGGGCCACACCTATCGCAACGCGCAGGCGCCTAGAACTGCGGCCATTTGCGCGCTGGGGGCCCCGGGCCTGGTTCCAGCAGCGGCTTGCGCCGGAGCGCATGCGCACTGGGGAAACTCCGTTCTGGCCCCTTAAAGTCCGCTTCGGCATGCTCGTCGCTTACCATAGAGCGGGTGGGAGAGAGCGTCTCGCGCAGACTTTTTTCTTTTTTGCCCCTGGCGTGGGCCCACGCGGACCTCTCCGGCCATCTTGGGCGAGGGTGGCCGCCATGTTCACCATGGCAACCGTGTAGAAGTGCGACCCGTTGCAATCCAATCCATGCCATTCTGAAAAAGAAAACTTACTAAAGCAAGCGCTCCGCCGGCAGGCTGCAAACGCGACTGACGCACTCGTAGCCGTTGGCTGACATTGTACTGGGGAACCTTTGCGATCTTTAGGGTTCCCAACCTCCAGCTAGGGCCTGGAGGTCGCCCAGAGGAACAGCTGATGATCTGCAGATTGCAGAGATCAGTTTCCCTTGGAGAAATCTCCAGCCTTAGAGGGCAGATTCAGTGGTCTTGCCAGATCCACCCTGGCCACCAGCGGGGGATGGAAGGGTCAGGTTGCCAGCTCCAGGTTAGGAATCCCCTGGAGATTTAGGGGCGGAGCCTGGGGAGGACACGGGGACCTCCGTCGGGTACAACGCCATGTTCTCCAGGGGAACCGATCTCGCTAGCCTGGAGGTGAGCTGTAATTCCAGGGGGGGGGTGCCCCCAGGTCCCACCTGGAGGCTGGGTTCTGTAATGGTGGACCACAGATTCCAGGTGGAATCCCTCCCCAAGTCCCCCCCTCCACAGGCAGTGCCCCCAAATCTACTTATTGGTTTACTTAAACGTAGCAAATCTTCAGACATTTCCTAGGCTGGAGTCGGCCACCTTAACCTCACAGTCACACACAGAGCAATAAGCCCAAAGAGCATTAGCTATTTGAAGAAGAAGGAGATTGGATTTATACCCGGCCCTTCACTGGGAGTCTCAGAGCGGCTCACAAACTCCTTTCCCTTCCCCTCCCCACAACAGACACCCTGTGAGGTAGGCGGGGCTGAGAGAGATCTCTTGAGGACTGCTCCTGAGAGAACAGCTCTGAGAGAACTGTGGCTTGCCCAAGGTCATCCAGCAGCTGCAAGTGGAGGAGTGAAGAAGAGATTGGATTTATACCTTGCCCTTCACTGGGGGTCTCAGAGCGGCTCACAAACTCCTTTCCCT
>NW_015172014.1:169421-172189 GCF_001447785.1 Gekko japonicus | reverse complement strand
GCTGAACTCCCTCCCTTCCCCAAACCCTGCGTTCCTCAGGCTCCGCCCCCAAAATCTCCATATATGTCCCAAACTTTAGCTGGTGGCAACCCTAAGTATTTAGGAGCTTTCTCACTCGAATCTTAGCACATGGGCTCTTGTCTTTAACTCTTGATGTTCTAATTAATAACAACACTTCAGCTGATAACTGTAGTCTTGGTCCAGCATGGTTAGAGCGTCAGACTGGGAGATCCAGGTTCGAATCCCCACTCTGCCACAGCATCTCACTGGGTGACCTCGGGCCAGTCACACACTCAACCTAACCTAACTCACGGGCTTCTTTGTGAGGATAACATGGAGAGTGGGGGTGGGGGTGGCAAACCACGCTGGGTACCCAACAGAGGGGAAAGTGGGGGATAAAGGAAGTAAATAAATCCGTGTTTTATTACGGCTGTAAAGAATGCAGTATTACGTAAATGAATGGCAAACGCTGCAAAGCGCCCACAGAGACGCCAGGGGGCAGTCACGGGAAGCTGAGCGTGGAATGGTTCCAGTGCACCAATCAGCCAGGGGCAAAGGGAAATACTGGCAGATGTGAGAAGCTCGCTCACTCTTTCGGGCTCTCCCTTCTATGCAAGCGCTAAAGGCACAGGAGGCCCGTTCTGCTGTACAGGGAGCCCACACTGGCCGCTGCCCGGAGCAAGTCAAGGCACCCCCTGTCCTCTCTGGGGTGGGCGGCTGCGGGACTTTGCGGCTCTGCTGTCATTTGTGCTTGGAGCTGCCATGAGGTCTGAGCGCCACCACCTCTAGGTCACTCTTATGGCCGCTTATGCCTCAGGGGTACAGTTGCCAACCTCCAGGGGGTGGCTGGAGATCAGTTCCCCTGGAGAAAAGGGCTACCTTGGAAGGTGGACTCTATGGCATTAATGCCCCATTGAAGCCCCTCCCCTCCCCAGGCTCCACCCTCCAAATGTCCAGGTATTTCCCAAACCAGAGCTGGCAACGCTGTTCAGCGGCCCTGGCAGCACTGGGGGGGGGGGGCCTTTATTTTTGTTTTATGTACATCATTTATACCACATCTTCCTCCCCAGTGGGGAAACAAAGTAGTCAGTTTGGTGTCGTCATGAAGTGCACTGACTCTAATCTGGGAGAACCGGGTTTGGTTCCCCATTCCTCCACTTGCAGCTGCTGGATGACCTTGGGCAAGCCATAGCTCTGGCAGAGCTGTTCTGGAAACAGCAGTTCTCGAAAGAGCTCTCTCAGCCCCACCTACCTCACAGGGTGTCTGTGGTGGGGAGGGGAAGGGAAAGGAGTTTGTAAGACGCTCTGGAACTCCAAGTGAAGGGCAGGATATAAACCCAATCTCTTCTTCTTCTTCTATTCTTCTCCTCCTCCGTTTTATCCTCATCGCAGTCCTGGGCGGTCGGTCAGGCTGAGAGGTGTGACTGGCCCAAGGTCACCCTGCATGGAGCAAGTGTGGGGATTGGAACTTGGCTCTCCCCGATCCTAGTCCAACCAGCACTCTGACCGCTACATCGTCCCTTTTCTTTCCCTCCACGCACGCGTCCAGATGCTCCTGTCTGCATGAACAGCCCCCTGAGAACAGAGACATCGAAGATTCATGAACCCTAAGGTGCGATGAGACCGGCGGCATAAACAAGGTGGTAACGGAAGACCGGAAGGCCTGGCGGGAGCTGGTCCATGGGGTCGCAAAGAGTCGGACTCGACTGTGCGACTGAACAACAAAAAACCCGGAAGAACGGCATTTCTCTTTGGGGCCCTCTTCCGTGCACATCTCAAGAGCACTCGGGTGTTTCCCCCTGCCTGATTTCGCACCCTGTGCACCAAGCGACGTAGTGGCAGTTGAGCAACACAAACAGCTGGTCTCAGCCGTCGGTATTTACTGACTCCTTGAAGGCTCCCAGCCAGCAGACCAAACAGGGTTGTCTGGGGTCATCCAGTGCCTGAGCGTCCGCACCCGCGTCCTTCCTCTAGGCTTGGTTTTTATTCTGATCACTACTTGGTCGCTCGGGGTTTTAAAAAGAAAAGACAGGAGGCTGTTCTGTGTAACTAGATGGTTTTCTAGGTTTCCTCCTTTTCACCATTGGCAAAAAAATAACCAAATATTTAGAAAAGAAGAAGATATTGGATTTATACCCCGCCCCAAAGGAGTCTCAGAGCGGCTCACAATCTCTTTCCCCTTCCCCTCCCCACAACAGACACCCTGTCAGGTCAGTGGGGCTGAGCGAGCTCTTTCCAGAACTGCCCTTGAGAGAACAGTTCCAAGAGAACTTGTGACTGACCCAAGGTCACACCAACAGCTGCTTGTGAAGGAGTGGGGAATCAAACCCACTTCTCCCAGATTAGAGTCCATGCTCCTAACCGCTACACCAAACTGGCTCTCTTTGGTTACCGTTTGGTTATCCCTGCCAGGGATGTCTCTCGACTTGTGGGTCCTTTCTTTGTTCTTAAATATAATTTTAAAAATACAACATATAATTTCAAATAGCTTACTTTCAACTATGGGTGCTTAGGACTGCGGGCTGAGGCACAGTGGGGAATTGGCGTAGTCCCACTCTCAGAGTGGTATAGTGGCAAGAGACTAGGATTTGGGAGACCCAGGTTCGAATCCCCACTCTGCCGTGGAATTTTACTGGGTGACCTTGGGCCAGTCACATACTCTCTGCCTCGCCTACCTCACAGGGTTGTTGTGAGGAATGTATTCTAGCTGTATCTGAAGAAGTGAGCGGTGACTCACAAAAGCTCCTCCCCGGCCACAGATTTATTTA
>NW_015172014.1:165082-169116 GCF_001447785.1 Gekko japonicus | reverse complement strand
AGAATCTTACGACAATTTCCCCAGGCAGATTATTTTTCTTTATATAGCCTGAATATGATCTGTAAACCACATCCATCTCGCTCAGCAGCAATTCCGCCTTCATTTCTGTCACTGGGGCTAGTAATTCCATCATCACTTCTTTAAGATTCTCCCCCCTGTTCTCTGGCATGCCCTGGGAGCAAAGAATCATGTTGTCCTTTTCCATTTCCACTTACAGCAGTTGATCTTCCATGGAGATTTGTTTCCTTTCCAGTTTTTGCACTTTTTTCTTCACCTTCTGAGTAGTTGTAGCCACTTCCTTTACCTTCTCAGTATCTTGCTTCATTATTTGTATCATATCGTTTATCTGGGTTTGTTGTGCAGTAATACTTTGAGTCACTATAGACATCTGTTCCTTGAAGTTATTCAGCTGTTCCAGCAGAGGGCGCATATATTCCGCGATAGACTTTGCCACCTCGCTGGTAGCTTCCGGTTTCGGGCTCTCAGACCCTTTCGCTTTCAAAAGATTTTCTCTGTTCTTCTTCCCCGCCATCTTTATCGCTTGTTTACTTTCGCAATTTTTTAAAAAGTCTCTGAATGTGCGCTTGACCACTTAGATTCGTTTTGGTAAGTACTTCTAGGCAGTTTCCTTTGCGTTCTCTTCCGCTTCCCCCCTCAATTGCTAAAAAGTTTATGCGCATGGGAGGCATCCCTCCCCCGCTCGCCTTTTTCCCGTTCGGTGGGATGGGGTGGGGAGCTATCGTTTTCCCTTTAATAAACACTTCAAAACTGACTCACGCTCATAATTGGTCATACAACCTCGCTTTCAGCTTTCATTTCAGCCGCTCAATCTCCTACACTTGCCCCGGTCAGCATCACTAAGTCCATTCGGTCTTACAGCACGGAGAACCGTCGGAACGAAGAGGTGCCTCAATTCTCCGGCAATTCGCCCTCGAAGAGGCAACCTCTTATAAGTTCCATGGCCAGGGTCCCTTCGCCGGGCCCCTGGTGGGTAAGCGAGCCTGCACACCCCCTCCTTCGGCTGGAGCACAGGGAGGTGAGTCTGCTAGCGCGCCTCCATAAACCGGAAGTCCTCCCTGGCCACAGATTTTGTTAGTCTTTAAGGTGCTCCTGGACTCTTGTTCCTTTCTGTTGCTACAGACAGACTAACACAGCTACCCATCAGAATCTGTCTCTGTATAACTAGATGATTTCTCTACATTTTCTCCTTTTCACCGGTGGCAAAAACCACCACAGAATATTTACCCTTCGGGTTTTTTGGGTGGGTCGCTATGTTGGTCTGAAGCAACAGAACAAAGTTTGAGTCCAGTGGCACCTTTCAGACAAACAAAGTTGTATTCCTGGTATAAGCTTTCGTGTGCAAGCACACTTCCTCAGATACACTTTTGTATCTGAAGAAGTATCCGTGCACACAAAAGCTTATACCAGGAATACAACTTTGTTGGTCTTAAACATATCTGAAAAAGTGTGCGTGCACATAAAGGCTTATACCGGGAATAAAACTTTGTTGGTCTTAAATGTTTTTGAAGAAGTGTGCTTGTACACGAAAGCTTATACCGGGAATTAAAACTTTGTTGGTCTGAAAGGTGCCACTGGACTCAAACTTTGTTCTACCCTTCAGTTATCTCTGTCAAGGATGTCTCTTACATTAAATGGTTCTGAAAAATAAAAAGAACGAACAGTAGATATTGCTTTAGTCAAGACAAGATGGTATAAGGTATTACAAATAATGATACTTCTTGACAGACCAAAAACGTATATACGGACTTGTTGTATTATTAGATTTTTCAACCCTTCTTGTTAATGGACTTATTGAAACATCTCTTGTCTATTGAAACGTATTGACTTTCAGTTTACTTTCACGGTTATACAAATGTTGATCATTCACTTGCTCTACTTAATTGTTGTACAAACTATGTTGTTAATCATACTTAATAATCTCAGCCAAAATTGAAGTAGCTACAGTTTACCCTAACAGTTGTTTGTATTTTCAAATCTTCAATAAAAAATTGTTGAGAGAGAAGATGTCTCTTGAATTGTGGGTCCTTTTTTGTTCTTAAATATATATTTAAAAATACAAAATATAATTCCAAATAGCTAACTTACAAGTATGGGCGTTTAGGACTGCGGACTGAGGCACAGTGGGGAACTGGTATAGTCCCACTCTCAGTGTGGTAGAGTGGCAAGAGAGTCAGACTAGGATTTGGGCGATCCAGATTCGAATCCCCACTCTGCCGTGGAAGTTTGCAGGGTGACCTTGGGCCAGTTACACACACACTGCCTCACCTACCTCACAGGGCTGTTGTGAGGAGAAAACGGAGGAGAGGAAGATCCCCATTAGGGGGAAAGAGGCAGGGAATAAATGAGGCAAGTAAGTCGGCTATTACCCCCGTTTTACTGATTGGGGAACTGAGGTGAAGCACACCCATGGGTGAGGCATCTCCCTCTAACTGAAGGCTGAAAGCAGACTCTCAAATCCAATGGTAAGATTGCTGGAAAGAAAAAAATTATTTATTATTTTTGATTTATAACCTGCCTTTCCTGCACAAGCAGGCTCAAGGCGGCGAGCAGGCTCAAGGCAGGTTAAAGAAATGTCAAAATAGCTTAAAGGAATGTCAGACAAAACTGTATGGATGCTCCCTAATTCTGTGCCTGTTGCCCCAGAAGCACAGCCTACTGTGTGCAATGCTGCTTACTCCCAAGTAAGCTACACAGAGGGCTGGCTGCAGTCCTAACTTGTAGGATACAAAGTTCCAAGTTACATTGATTTCTATGCTAAAGCTGAGAAGAGTGAATCAGGAAGTAGCGTTGGTTACATTGTCTCCGTCTCCCATCTACAAGGTGCCAGCTTTATCTCAGGCTAAATTCCTCGCTAAATTCCCAAAACCTGACCTGGCTAGCCCAGGATCGCCTGATCTCAATCAGACCTTGGAAGCCAAGATGGTATTTCGATGGGAGACACACCCGGGTTGTCACACAGAGGCAGGCAATGGTAAACTACCCCTGAATGTCTCTTGCCTTGAAAACAGTGCTCCCTCTAAGCAAAAATTCTCCTTTCTGAGCTACTGGCATTAAAGTTGTGAGCAGGTGATTTGGCTCCTGCATCAATTAGTTTGCTCTGGAGCCCTCCTTCCCGAGCCGGAAGCTAAATGTGTGAGCCGGAGGCTAAAAAACTGTGAGTTAGCTCACCAGCTTAGAGGGAACACTGCTTGAAAACCCTCTAGGGTCGCCATAAATTGATTGTAGCTTGACAGCCAAAACAAAACAAGAGTTTCCGAGGGTCCGAGCAATCCAACAGCATTTTCTCTCCTGTTAATGATTATACAGGAAGTAAGAACGCTGGATTGTTACCTTTCCTAGACAACCAAAAGGGGATTAGAATGTGCAGCTTCAGAGACAAAAAAGAAATCAAGTGCTTGTTCCATTATAGAAGCAGGATTATGGGGGGAGGGAACAAAATTCCAGAGCCGGAGCCCGAGAAAGGCAGTTCATGCCATTTGCTTTTATCAGAGGTTTGAACGGGGTCTGGAGAGTGTGAGCGGAGGCCAGCAGGGATCTCGGGGGGCGGGGGGGCAGTCTGCAGTGGCTCCAGGCAGCCCTGTCTTAGGGAGAAAGTCTGTCTGAATGTGGCAGAGCCCAGGTAAGTGACCTACCTGGAATGTCTGATGTCCTGCCATAAAACACCTGGTGCAGCTGCTCACCCCAGAGTCCGTTGCCCCTCCTGCCAGAGGCAAGAGCCAGAAACAGGTGCAAACTCAGATTCCTGAAGAAAAAGATGCTTCTGCCCCAGAGGAGCTTGAAATTATCCTTAAATCGTTCACGCTAGCCACACAGCCTGATCATAAGAACATAAGAGAAGCCAATGCTGGATCAGGCCAATGGCCCGTCCAGTCCAACACTCTGTGTCACACGGTTGCCAAAAATACCAGGGGTCATCAGGAGGTCCAGCAGTGGGGCCAGGACACTAGGAGTCCCTCCCACTGTTCCCCCCCCCCCCCAAAGCCCACAGAATAAAGAACACACCTCTCCCACAC
>NW_015172014.1:139894-164754 GCF_001447785.1 Gekko japonicus | reverse complement strand
CCCCCTGGTGTCCCCCCCCCCCAAAAGCACCAAGAATACAGAGCATCACTTGCTCCAGACTGAGAGTTCCTATAAGAACATAAGAGAAGCCAATGCTGGAGCAAGCCAGTGGCCCATCCAGTCCAACACTCTATGTAACACAGTGGCCAAAAATCCCAGGTGTCATCAGGAGGTCCAGCAGTGGGGCCAGGACACTGGAAGCCCTCCCACTGTTGCCCCCCCCCCGCCAAGCACCAAGAATACAGAGCATCCCTTGCCCCAGACCAAGAGTTCCTATCTATACCTTGTGGCGAATAGCCACTGATGGACTTCTGCTTAATCCACCCCTCTACCATAAAGGCATGCAGGTTCCTCCCAGGACCTCTGACCCTAACCCAGCTGGCACAGAAGTCGTCCCACCAAGTTCACTGAGTTGCTCCCAACAGTGATGGCCCCAGGTTTTTTCGCCCACTCGGCAAGGATACATTCGGGGGAGGGGGCTGTGTAGGGTGGGGGCGGGCGCCTGAGCTGCAGTGGGTGGGCCGAGGGGGCGAGCTGCAAATGCATGCAGGGGGCGGGATCACTTGAGGGGAGGGGGCCTGTGCCAGGCTGCAAAAAGAGCTCCAAAGAGGGCGGCAGAGGGCGAGCGGCACTTTCCCCTCCCCTACACCTGTCCCCCAGCCCCAGCCTCCTTCTCTTTCCGTCTGGGAGGCTGCAAAGAGGGGCAGGGACAGAGCAAGAAGCCGCCGGCAAGGGAGGCTTCCTGTGCGGGGCGAGGAGGGGACAAGGCCAGCCAGAATGGTGTCCACGTTGATGCGACGGTCTAAAATTTAACAATAACGGGTCGGCCCTGGCTCCCAAGTAAGTCTGTGTATGGGATCATAGCCACAGGACAGGGATGCAAAATAGCCCAAGGAGATTGTGCTGGAGGATACAGAGAAATCACACAGCTGTCAGATCTACTACACAGAGCTAGAGGAAGGCAGCCGGAGCGTGAGTGCACAGCCTGGGAAGAAAGCGAGCGTCCAGAGTTCCAAGGAAGATATAGCTGTGGGTTCCCAGCATATCTACAAGCTCTCTCGTATCCATGAGAGCCAGTGCAACGCAGTGGTTAGAGTGCTGGACTAGGAACCAGGAAATCCTGGTTCGAATCCCCGTTCTGCCCTGGAAGCCTGCTGGGTGGCCTTGGGCCAGTCACAAACTCTCAACCTGACCCTACCTTGCAGTGTTGCTGTGAGGATAAAATGGAGGAGAGGAGATAAATGCAAGTTACTTTGGGTCCACATTGGGGAGAATGGTGGGGTGAAAATGCAGTGGATAAGTACTAGATATCCCAATACAGTGTAAGTGGATAGAAGTGTCTCTGTGTTGCAGACGGAACAACGCTCACCCCAAGTCAGTGGAAGGCTTGGGGGGAGGTGGAGTCTGGAGCTTCTAGTCTTCCGTTCTCCATTCCCAGCTTCTTGGGACCAGAAGGATGCCTTCTCTCTCTCTCTCTCCAGCATTGGCAGGACCCCTTGTTGGTTTTTACACAATGCTTTCCTCTGCCCAAAGAAGCCTCAAAGAAGCTTACAATCGCCTTCACTGCCAAACTTCATGCACGGTGCATACCTGGGGCGATCATGCTGATTTAGAGGGGTTGTGCAATGTGCGAACACTTGAAAAGTTCAGTCTAATCACTAAGTGTGATTGGAAGTGTTGCATAGCTTGATGAGACTGTAATCCAGATGAAAAGCAACGTATAAATATTGCTAGTAAAACACTAGTGACCATAACATTTGAAGACTCCAAAGCAAATTAGGAAACAAACATACAGCTTAAAAGCAAAAATCTTACACCACATTCAAATGCCTACATGTTTGGTATGTGTCAAAAAAGTATTAATGCACTGACAACCTCAACAATGAATACATTCATAAATAACAGGCACTGATGCAGCATACATACATTTTCTTCCAGTCATCCTTGCAACAACCCTGCCAGAACGATTATAATGTCCAAATCGCAAATGCAATGAGCCCAACTGATCTGACAGGTGGAACAGATCTGCAGTGTGCAATACAGCCCCAGCATGTCACAAGTAAGTCCCACTTTTAGAGGGGTGGGGCTTTCTCCCAGGTAAGCCTTGTAGAGGAGTAGCCTCCTGTAGTTTTAGACAATGTTTGCATAGTGAGGATCCATTCACGGCATCAGAAGAAGTAGCCTCGAATTCTTCAAAGCTTCTGCTGGAATACAATTTCGGTTGTCCTTAGGGAGCCACAAGGATCCGGCGTATTTTCCCCAGGTAGCGGTGCAGCCATAAATCAGGTAGGACTTTGTTCGGTGTGCGCCGGTGCAATAAATTCCACCACCCCTCCGGGAGGAAATAAAAAATTTGCAATGGGCCGAGCAGTCTCCAAAGTACTTGGAGAGGCGCGCGATCCTTCCCCCGGTTTCCTCGGAAGTCAGCACCGCCGCTCCTCCCCAAGCGGCAGCAACTTCCCAAACCCGGGCGCGCGCGTGTGTGCGCCTGGCCTGCAGAAGAAGCGCTCCCCTCGGGGCTCCCAAGAACCCGCACAACGTTCACCGGTCCCGCCGAGGAAACCAACCCGTCCCGACCGCCTTTCCCGGCCCGATCCCGCGCCTCCTACCTGCCGCCCCCCACGTGGGGCGCGGGCGCCTCCGAGCGCACCTGAGCGGCGCGGGCGGCCAATGGGAGCGCGGGGCGCGGGCCGCGTGGGCGTGGCCGGGCGAGCGTGGGCTCCATATAAGCGGCGGCGGCGGCCGGTAGGGCAGGGCGGGCGCTGATTGGCTGTCGGGCGCGAGTGGAAGCCGCGGGGGCGGTGGCCGTTGCTGATTGGGCGTTGGCGCCGCGAGGAGCGAGGGTGTGTCCCGGGGCGCGAGGCACCAACGGACGGACGGGAGTGCCGGGCGGGAGGAGGAGGAAGGCGGCGGAGGGGATGCTGAGCGAAGCGGAGAGCGGTGGCGGGGCCGGCAGCGGGAGCGCCGCGGAGAGCCCCGGGGGGGAGCCGGCGGCCGGGGTGGCCAAGCCCGCCCCGCCGGCAGCAGCGGCGGCCAGCGCCCTGCCCAGGAGCCAGGCGACCAAGCGCGTCCTAGGTGAGGCTGCGCGGGGAGGGGGGGCGAGCTTGCCAGGCGGAGGGGGCGGGGCCTGCTGGGGCGGGGCTCGCCCTCGAGTGGGCGTGGTTTTCTGCCGAGGGGGCGGAGCCTGTTGGAGCATGCCTGGGGGGAACCTGCATGCCTTTAGGGTGTGGGGGGGTGTATTAAGTTTCTATAGCAATTTCTAAATAAATAAATAAATATAGGTGGGGGCAACGCTCCCTCTAAGCTGCGGAGTCCTGTGAGCAAAAATTCTACTTGGTGAGCCTCTGGCATTAAAGTCGGGGGCGAGCGATTGGGCTGCTCGCTCTGGAGCCGCCTCCTTCCTGAGCGAAGACAGAAATGTGTGAGCCGGAGGCTGAAAAAACTGTGAGCTGGCTCACACTGACTCAGCTGAGAGGGAACACTTGGCTGCAATGCTCCCTCTAAGCTGTGGAGTCCTGTGAGCAAAAATTCTACTTGGTGAGCCTCTGGCATTAAAGTCGGGAGCGAGCAATTGGCCTGCGGCAGAAATTAGCTCGCTCTGGAGCCATCATACCAACTCAGCTGAGAGAGAACACTTGGCTGCAATGCTCCCTCTAAGCTGTGGAGTCCTGTGAGCAAAAATTCTACTCCGTGAGCCGCTGGCATTAAAGTTGTGAGCCAGCGATTGGGCTACGGCAGAAATTGGTTCGCTCTGGAGCCACCTCCTTCCTGAGCGAAGACAGAAATGTGTGAGCTGGAGGCTAAAAAAAAACTATGAGCTAGCTCACACTAACACAGCTTAGAGGGAACACTGGCTGCAATGTTCCCTCTAAGCTGTGGAGTCTTGTGAGCAAAAATTCTACTCTGTGAGCGATTGGCATTAAAGTTTGGGAGCGAGCGATTTGGCTACGGCATAAATTGGTATACTCTGGAGCCATCCTTCCTAAGCAAAGACAGAAGTGTGTGAGCCGGAGGCTAAAAAACTGTGAGCTAGCTCACACAAACTCATCTTAGAGGGAACGCTGGGTGGGACTGTCTAGGGGGGCTTGCGGGTGGCCACCCTCCGGGGCAGCTGTTTTCTCCAGAGGAACGCGTCTCTGTTATCTGGAGATCAGTTGCAGTTCTGGGGGGGTTCTCCAGACACCCCCTGGAGGGTGGCAACCTTAATTGCTAACTTGTTTTTTTCCACAGGTTCAGGTGAGGTCGCCGTGTTGGTCTGAAGCAGTAGAACAAAGTTTGAGTCCAGTTGGCACCTTTAAGACCAGCAAAAGTTTAATTCTGGGTATGAGCTTCTCTGTGCATGCAAAGTGTGTCGTGTGCATGCAAAGTGTGTGTTTTGGTCTTAAAGGGGCCACTGGATTCAAGCTTTGTTCTATTATTTTTCTCACAGCTTTAAAAAAAGGAAAAAGCAATTTCCCTTGCCCGATATTGTCACAGGATGGGTGGGGCTGTACTGGAACGTGGCGTGGAATATTTGGGGGAAAGAATGTTCATTCTCCATTTGAGTGCTGCACTTGGAATAACTGGGGAGGGCATACACTTTTTTAGGTACCTCAAGCGGGCGTGGCGAGTTAATATGGAAGGAAGAGATCTGGGTGGGGTTGCCAATTCCTGGTTGGAAAATACCTGGAAATTTGGGGGGTTGGGCCTGGGGAGGGCAGGGGGTGGGGAGGGACCTCAGCAGAGTATAATGCTGTAGAATCCACTCTCCAAAGGGGCCATTTTCTCCCGGGAAATTGATCTTTGCAGTCTGAAGGTCAGTTGGAGTTCCAGGAGAGCTCCAGGTGCCCCCTGGAGGTTGGCAAGCAAGCCCAGCTCTGTGGAGTGTGGCTTCTGCCTGGCTGCGCCTTCCTTCTGCAGGTACATTCTGTCTCCCTATTGAAGGCTTGGGTTAGTGGCCGAAGAGGCAAGTGAGTGGTACCTGGGGTGATTTGAAAAGCCGTAGGGGAAGCAGTGTGCCTGCCGCTTTGTTGGGAAGCCTGACCCGACCCTCAAGATCAGTAGGTGCTGAGTGTTGACAGTCAAAATGAGTCTGAAACAGGTCAATGTATGTTATGCCATTGTCTTTCCCAGGGCCAGTTGTTGGGGCTAAGGCATGGTTGCTTGGGATAGCTTAAGGAGGTGGGTCCCAGCTGGGCCCATGCCACCACTGCCTAAGGCAAACCAAACCCCTGGGATACCATGCTGCAGCGGTATTGGTCTACCCCGTCTGGGGCCAACACATGCCCTGGAGAAGATGAGCGTACCTTGTTTGGGGTGACCAAATACCTTCAACTGGCCCTGGTCCGAAGAGGGAATTTGACACCAGGAGAGTTGCTCTCATGAAAGAAACTTTATCCGTACCCCTCTCGGGACTTTGGGAGAGAGGAACTGGCACAATAACCGCAGCTTTGTGCTGGCTCCTTGCAAGTGCTGTGGAAGGGAGGCACCAGCTAGTTGGGCGGGCGGGCCCTGGCCTGAAGCAAAGGGGGACTGCCCTTGGGAGTAGGTCTTGACCTGGACCAAAATGTGCAAGTCTTGCAGGTGAATGGTGGGGCTCTTGGAAGTGTGCTGCGAATGGGGTGGCTTGCCTCTGCCTGTCCACGTCATCAGTCTTCTCTCTTCCTTGGCATTATGCTGCAGCCACCCAGGTGCAGGGCACGGTGAAATGGTTCAACGTCCGTAATGGCTATGGATTTATAAACAGGTAAGCATCCCCCGTCTTCCTCCCCAAAGGCTTGGAGAGTGTGGAGTCCTTTTAAATTTTGGAACTCTTGGTCAGTGGCACCTGGCTCTCAGGTGAGAGGTGTCTGAGAGCCAGGCTGGGTGTGGACCCTTCTTGAGTGACTTCAGGCTGGCACCCGCCCACCCATTTTATCCATTGAAAAGCCTTGGTTCAAATGGTACAACGTAACCTGCTCTTGAGAAGACTCTGTTGTGCAAATCCCTTCCCTGAGGTAAGTAGCCAACTTATAAAGCAAGAGACATTAAGGGGCTGTACCTTTAATCCCGGATGTGAGGATTGGCTGAAGTTACTCAGTTGTGGGGATAGGTCACTTGGCACATGCTCAGATGCGATGGATTTTGCTTAGCCTCAAGTGATGCTGGACTCGGAGAGCCCTATTGCTTTCTCAATACCTGCCTTCTGCTAAAGGGAAGTGATTGAATTAGAAGAGCAGAGGTTACCTGGAAACTGGAGCTGCTGGTCACCTGACCAAGCTCTTTTCTGCGGACCTATTTCTGTGACCCCACCCCAAGGTAATTCTAGTAATGAGGTTCAAGTGAACTTTTATGGACTTTCTGTACCTCTTGGTATATGCCCAAACGGTCAGGTAAAGGTCTCTATAGATGCCTTGACCAGGGGCCCCTACAAATACAACTAGATGTTCTCTGTTTCTGACTTCTGGGCAGATTGGCGCTGTTGAGAACACAAACAGCCAAAGAGCAAGGCTGGAACCCTCCCAGCAAGCTAGCAGAGGACTTGGGACTCCTTATCCGTCCTTTTTATTTGTGTTGTGATGCCATCTAAGGGTGTTTGTCTGTAAGAGGAATGTGATAGGCTAATAGAAAGCCGTAGTTCAAGTTCATTTGTGTGTGTGTGTATGGGCGTGTCTTTCTGGCGGAAGGGGGAGTTTTAGGGAGGGCTGTGGGTCAGCGGTTCTCAGTTGAAATGAGGACCTGGTTTGGGACCTCTTCATTATATCGATCCCTGTCAAGAGAGGTTTCTATGTTTTCCATCAGATTGCTCACCGTTGCTAAAATTTCTGACTTGGCTAAAGTAAACTCCTCCGTCTAATGTAAGCAGTAGCCTCCAGGGCTATCGGGGGTAGAAAGCAGATATAGAAGGTTCCTAAGTTTGCCATGTGAAATATACGTGTTGAGTTAGAGGGGTGAGGTGGAAGAAATCGTCCTGCAGCACAGACTTCCTGGATTGTTGTCCCAGTGAGGTGAGAAGCAGGTCAAGTGAGGGCATTCCCTGGGCCAATTGATAGCGGGGTAAGAATGTGCAACCAGACTTCTGTGTGATGAATCTGCGTGCCTGGTACTCTGAATCTTCAGTGTGGAAACGCCCAAAGCTTTCTGTCTCTCTTTCCTTTTTCCCTACAGGAATGATACCAAGGAGGATGTGTTTGTACACCAGGTAAGGACCATGACCTGGATAGCCCAGGCTTGCCCAGTCTCTTCTAGATCTTAAGAAGCTGAGCAGGGTCATGGCACAGAGGCTGGCAATGGCAAACCACCTCTAAATATCTCTTGCCTTGAAAACACTGCCACGGGTTGCCAGAAGTCAGCTGTGACCTGATGGCCAAAAGGGCCATGGCTCTTGCAAGCTCATTTCTCATGGCCTCAGCCACCTGGTAAGCCTGAACCTGGCTTGTGGTTCTCTTGCATGCTGGAGTTTGTGGATGCATTGATGGCAGGAATATTTTTGCCCTGCCATCGTGCAACTGATACTGTCCAGTGTGGGGCATGGCGTACCTTAAGGCTCTCTGGTTGGCAAGGAGAATGGCCATTCATAAAGACACCTGCTTAGCTTGAGGAAGTGCAACAGCACTGCTTAACTTGACCCAGAGATGTGTGGACTCTTTCTGGGCACTTCCTTAGATTAGATACCCCAGAGAGCTTTTCAAGGCACAGTGAAGTGGGGCATCCATAGAAAGGCTGGTGAGAAACTTCAGTCATTGAGTTAATGTTACCTGTAAGCTCTGAATGTTAACCTGTAAGACTAACAACATTTATTTCAGTATGAGCTCTTGTGACTCGCCTCCAGAAGGAGTGAGCTGTGACTCACGGAAGCTCCTACTGAAATAGATGTTAGTCTTTAAGGTGGCCCCAGATTTTTTGTTCTATTTTCCTAGACAGACTGTCACATCCACCTCTTTGTGCTCAGCTGTAAGCTCTGCGCAATGGCTCCTCTTGCACGCATGGTGTCCCATTTAATAGCCAAATCAGCATCTGTCCCAAGAAACCATTCAAAAGGGCATTTGGCAAGTAGTTGTCTGTGGGGTTACTTAACTGGCAGTTCTGTTGTTCGTAAATGCACGGCCTGTGAAGAAGAGACATGGTTCTTGTTGCACTTTCCAGGAAAAACTGATTCTGTGTAAAGTGAAACTTCCATTTTTGCTGTGCGGGGGAACACTAGTGAGGCAGTTAACAGTGGTCTTTGCTAGCTCTGCAGTGCTGAGGGACCTTTGTGGGGTCCTTCTGCTCCTGCAGAGCTCACCGGGCCATCTCTTTGCTCCCTCCTAGACTGCTATCAAGCGAAACAACCCCCGTAAATTTCTCCGAAGTGTCGGCGATGGCGAAACGGTGGAGTTTGATATTGTGGAAGGCGAGAAGGTAGTGTGGGCGATGGGGCGGGCCTGGCCTGTGAAGGGCTGTTAAGACGGTGTCTCCAGCTGACCCACTCCTCCCGGTCTCCTGCAGGGTGCTGAGGCGGCCAACGTAACCGGCCCTGGCGGGGTTCCTGTGAAGGGCAGCCGCTACGCCCCCAACCGCCGTCGCTTCCGCCGGTTTATCCCCAGGCCCCGGCAGGGCCAGCAACCCCAGGATGGCGCCCGGACTGAAGTGGCCGCCGAGACGGTCAGCGAGGGGGAAAGAGCGGACGATGTGATACAGCAGCGTCCCCGAAGGAGGCGCCCCCCACCTTTTTTCTTCCGCCGGAGATTTGTGCGGGGGCCTCGGGCTCAGGCCCAGCTGCAGCCGGGTCAGCCCACAGACGTGAGTCCTCAGTGAAGGCGTGAGTGGATGCGGGGTGGGGGGGCTGAGTGTCCAGGGCAAGCCCCTTCCAGCCCCTGCTGCACTGAGCCCTTGGTGAGGTCTTGCGGACTGTGCCTGAGCATTGGGCTTGTGCAGGCTCCTGGAGGGAAGTAAGTTCTCTGTGTGAAATGGCCTTTGGTAGGCGGTAAGTGATGCTCCCTCTAAGCGATGAAGTCCTCTGAGCAAATATTCTACTTTGTGAGCTCCTGGCATTAAAGTTGTGAGCAGGTGATTTGGCTATACTGCATAAATTAGCTTGCTCTGGAGCCCTCCTTCCTGAGCCGAGACAGAAATGTGTGAGCCGGAGGCTAAAAAACTGAGCTAGCTCACATGACCTCAGCGTAGAGGGAACACCGGCTGTAACCCTCCCCGGGATGGCCCAGTCTAGCCCAACTCATCAGATCTCAGAAGCTAAGCAGGGTCGGTCCTGGTGAGTGTTCTGTTAGGAAGATCACCAAGGAAGTACTGGGTTGCTATGCAGAGGCAGGCAATGGCAACCCACCTCTGCTCATCTCTTGCCTTGACACCTTGCAGGGGCACCATACATCAGCTGCGGCCTGGCAAGAAAAATGAGGTGTCTTGTATTGTGGATTCATCACAATTTTGGATTGTTTCTCTTTGTAATTGCACTTGGATCATTTTAAGCAGTGTGCTTTTCTTTCTCAGGGTACTGAAAGCACAGAGCCCAAAGATCCTACCCAGCCTGAGGGAGACCCCCAACAGCAGATCCAGGCTGGTGAGAGAGCCCCGGCCCCTCGCTTCCGTCCTAGATACCGCAGGTAAATCTGCTGGTGAACTCCGGGCTTGCGTGCTTCTTGTCACTTGCGTCCTGCCCTTCCCTCGAGAAGTTCCAGGTGGCACTCATGGTGCTAATGCTCACGACAGCCCAGTGAGTCTCTTGGCTGAGTGCAATTTGAATGTTCGTCTCCCCAGTCTGATACTCTAGATGTTGGCTTTTTTGACCTTCAGAAATGCATTTTCTACTTTTCCTGTAAGGAGGAGTAGCAGCAAGCAGAAAGGCTCTGTGTGTCAGTGTTGCAACTCTGCTTTCCACTGAAGAAGCTTTTTATTCCTGGAAGGCAAAGGCAAGAGCATTATTCTGAGACAGATTCGAACCCAGTAGCACCTGCAAGTCCAGTTAGATTTCCAGCTTTCCTGAGTCAGAGTTCCCTTTGTCAGGTATCTTTGGCTCTCGGAGGCTTTTCCCCCTGGGAATCTGGCTGGTCTCTAATGTGGTCCTGGACTTGAATCGTCCTCTTCTATTGCAGACCAACATGGCTACCCATCTGAAACTAATATTCTATTCTCAAGAGCAGGTGCTGGAAGGAACCTGTGCTCAGTCTCTCTCCTCCCATTTAAGTGGTTCCGGAAGAGGGTTGGTTTGTGAGCAAAAAATCTACTTGGCGAGCTACTGGCATTAAAGTTGTGAGCAGAAGTTTTGGCTGCTGCATAAATTAGTTTGCTCTGTAGCCCTCCTTCCTGAGCTGAGACAAAAATGTGTGAGCCGGAGGCTAAAGAACTGTGACTTAGCTCACACTAACTCAGCTTAGAGGGAACACTGGAGGATACTGGGATTTAGGGAAGAGCTGGAAGGAGCAGCGGCCACCCAGCACACCAGTGGAGCTTATCCCTTTCGCAGCATGCCATGAGCTTTCCAGGTGGTTCAGGAGCTAGCCAGCCCTTGACGCTTTTTCCTCTGGCCTCTTGTTCATCCAGGCCTTTCCGCCCCCGCCCACCGCAACAGCCCACCACCGAGGGGGGAGATGGTGAGACCAAAGCAGCACAAGCCCCGGCCGACGGCATCCGTCCTGAGCCCCAGCGTCAGCGCAATCGGCCTTACTTCCAGCGCAGACGCCAGCAGACGGCTTCAACTCGCCAGTCAGCAACAGAGGTGAGATTGAAAGAGGGCCGCTTCAAGCCGCCTTGGGCGGGGGGGGGAGCATGGAACTTCCAATCTAGTTTTGTGCTTCTCTGAAACAGCACACTTCTGGTTCTGAAAGCTGTAAGCATCGATGTGCTCCCTGCTTGTTAGGAGACTTGGGGTACAGTAACCCTTCTAAATGTAATTCCGCCGAGCTAAGGAAGAAACCGTTCCATACCCCAGTCCCCTGAAACCTTAAACAGAAGCGGCATCTCAGAACTGGAGGAAGCCTGCCCACAGAACCCCACGAACACCCTCCTGCCTTGGTCTTGAAAAAAGATCTAGAAATCAATGTGTTCTTCAAGGATGGGTTAATATTGTCTAAACTGGAGATAAAAATGGCTGGCCGCCCTCTCTAATTTTCCACTTATCTGAACTTTTAACCAAGAGACATCCGGCTGTCCTCAACCAGGGCGTTTTCTGCCCTGGCCCCCAACCTGGTGGAACTGTCTGCCGAGTGACATCCGTGCCCTGCGGGACGTAAAGCAGTTCTGCAGGGCATGCAACTTAGAGATGGTCCACCAGGCGTTTGGTTGGTTGAGGACAGCGATGGTTTTCCATCGGTCTGGCACTCCCGTTTCCCCTGCCTCCCCCCCCCCCCAATTAGGCAGTGGCACACTTTGGCAGTACCATCGCCATCTTATTGGTATTTATGCTGTATTTGATTATTTTAACTTTTAGATATAATTATGTAAAGCTTTTTGATGTAAACCACCCTGAGCCCTGTTCCACAGGGGGGAGGTTAGTCTAAAAATTGATACTAATAGATAAATACATAATAATAACCATGTGTCTGAGGTCAGCAGGGTATCCTGGGCGCCTCTTGGGTGGCCTTAAACGAGGAATGAGCCTTCAGTCACTGCTTTGAGGAAGGAAGTCTTCCGGAGGGATTGGCTTACCACCGTACATACCGTGTGTCCTCATGCGTGCTCTCACACTGAGCGTAAAAAGGCATGCTGGATGGAGATGCCTGCCTGGAAACATAATCCTCTTTTGTTGTGCCATAGGCTACCTCGACTCTTAAAGAGCAACCTGCTCTAAGCTCAGCTGCTGCTGGCGGAGACACCCCTGCGACCAGCACTCCCGTGATGGCTCAGGAGGCGGTGGTGGAAGCCAGCAAGCCGGCTTCCCCGGCCCAGGAGAGTCCCTCCCAGCCGCTGCCGGAGATCCAGCAACAGCTTGTGGATGTGAGTGAGGGCTCGGCCGGTAATTCAGAGCCTTTCACACTGGGCTGCTGATGGACCGGTTAATTTGTGGGAGCGAAAGAAGTGTCCTTGCTCAAGTGGTGGGATACCGTTTACTGTGGGTGTCATGCACGTCTGTTCTTGGACTGTGTGCCCCCCCCCCCTCCTGGCTTCTGGCTAGAATCTGGCGTGGACTTCCCAGGGCCCTGTTGTCTCTCTGTTGGCCACCAGAGGTCCTCTTGAGTTTCTCAGAGGCAGCCATGAGGTTGGCCCCTCTGCCCAGCCCTGCAAAGACTACCTGGTGGGGAGGTTGCATTTTTGGACTTGGCAAGACAAATATCTATATTTGCAGACTTCAACACCTGAACCTGGGGGAGAGCTTGCCCCAGCCCTACTGGCATGATGAATCTGCACACGGTGAGGGGATGCCAAGAGCTGTGATCTGGTAAGGAAGCCCCGTGCTGGAAGTCCCGAGTCCGGGGAGGGAGGGAGAAGTTGGGAAGCATCTCCCAGAGGGGCAGGGGGGGGTGGGGTAGGCTTCTTAAAAGGAATAAAGGAAGGGCTGTCTACTGGTGTACCTTGGTAGATTTCTCCTTGATCAGAAGTGGTCTGGGGGTTTCGTAATTCTCCTCAAGCATTGCTCCACTTTGCTGTTTGGAGACATTTGTCCTTCACAATTTCTTCTCCTTTATGGCGGCTTCATTGACAAGGTGATTTAAAATGAAACAAGGGAAGATCGCTTGGAAGATTGGAGATCAGCCTCTCCACCCAAGGGCAAGGGAGCTTCTGGGTCTTGCCGCTGGCGATCAGCCTCTCCACCCAAGGGCAAGGGAGCTGCAAAGCAATTATTAAATGCTGCCCAGAGGCAGGAGAAGCCAGGGAGTGGCTAAAGGCCAAGAGGAGCCTGTGAGTCTTGGCACGATGACACGCTTGATTTGTCCTTTATGATAATGTCACAACTGCAGCCTTAATAGTTCTTGTCTAAAGCTCAGTTTGACTCCCTGTCTGTCATCGTAAAGAACCATGCCAAGGGGTTCTGGTGGGGATCGGTGGGCATTAAAATGCATCTTCCCTGTGGTGTAACCATGCCCCATCTCGCTGGCCTGAGACAGCCTCCCCCCACCTTAGGTCACAGTGGCGGGGGGGTAAGTAAGTAAATTTATTACAGTCATTGACCAGTACACAGTAAAAGAAGTAAAACCCTGACTTAAGACATTTCTGTTCCCTATACAGGAATATAATATTTGTAAAATACATAAATAAACCAGTAATAACCTAAAATATTAGGTGATATAACTTACATTACTTCAGCTAGCATGACTTATCCATATTTTCCTCCGCTTAATTGCCAGCCAACCACACTTAGCAATTTTGAAGGTGACATCTCTGTTTCCATCAGCGAACATTTTCTCAAGGAGACTTTTTTGATCTTTCCCTGGGAAACTAGAAATTACTGGTACTAGCAATGCCTCCTGAATCTGTTTATAGATTTTACAGTGAAAAATTACATGGCTTAATGTCTCCACACTCCCATCCCCCCATGGGCATAGTGCATTCTTCTAAAGGTGTCGTCTTATATTTGCCTTCCTGTAGGCAGCATATCATATCATGGAGTGAAAGCCCTCCTATAATTGGGATTCTCTAAACTGTTAACATAAGGCATCAATAAGGGCCTACTTAGGGTGTGTGTAGCCCACAGGTGGCTGTCGCTCTCTGCCTCGCTGTTGGTGTCTGACCGTGTGTAGCCCACAGGTGGCTGTGGCTCTCTGCCTCGCTGTTGGTGTCTGACCGCCTTTTCCCTCTCACAGGTGTCCACAATGTGCCTGCAACCCAAGTTACCTCATCCTGCACTTGAAGAGACCCCAAACTTCACCAGTCCCCCTTTGCTGCTGTTGAAGCCCTGAATGTAAAAAAAAAAAGTTAAACCTGAGGAACGTGAGGGGGAAACGTGACCAAAAAGGAAACTTGCTTTCATTTAAAAACCTTCCGAGGGGCTTCTCTTTCCCCTCCCGCAGCTTTGCCAGTTTGAGAAGAGACTGGCTGTTGAATCTTCAGTTAATTTTTTCTCCCCCCATTTTTGAAGACCACCCTGTGCAGTTTGGGCGTCAGTAAAAGAATTTGCACAGATTTGACTCTTGAGTGTTTTTTTAAGGGACTAAGTGGTGTGTAAGTATGTGTGCACCTTGGTTACGGTGAATGTCGAAGATTTGAAACGAGTCTTAAAATGTGAGGGGGCTGTTAGGCTAGTGATGCATACCTGGGGCAGAGGGGTAAAAAGTTACCTCAGGTGGACTGGGGGGGGGAAGGCAGGTACAGCTTGTATACTTCTCCTTGAAAGAAGCTGCTAGGTGACTTGGGAGGTGTATTGAATTTAAGGTGGGCAGTGAGATTGCCTGTCCCTTGGGCATTTATGGCCTCCTGTCGATCTGTTAGTGGGCATGTTCCTCCACTATACAATAAAACTGCCCACAAATTTTGGACAAGAGCAGCAGCCTTCTGCTGTAAGTCAGTTGATTGGTTATTTCTTCTATATACCTCTATATTGGCAAAAATTCAGCTTGAGCTGAAAGGAAGATTGGCCCTCCCTTCATAGAGTAACTCAGTTATGCGGGGTGTGAGGAAATGCCTTTCACCCCAGAATTCATGGTTGTATTAATCTGGGGTCTCCGTTTATCTCGGGGCCAGAGAGAAATGGTCCTTTTGCAGTTGGACACAGGTACACCAGTGAAATACAAGTGGAGGTATGAATCACAAGAGCAGAGCACTGCTATCGAAACACAGATGGACCCTGCCAGGAAAACAAAGGCAGCCCAGGGTCACACAGTCGCCCCTGGAGCCATCAGGCAGAGAAGACAAAAGTGATGGAGTGAAACTCTCCCTTTGGGGAAGGAAGGGACAAGTAAGGTCTTCGCAAGGGAGGTGAGGGACAAAGACAGGTTGTTTAAACCCAAGACAGGAGGGGGGGAGAGAGACTCACTTCAGTTTGGACATCGTCTTGAACCTGAGCCACATGTTTCTGAACAAACAGCAGGCAGCTCCAAATAAGGACTTCTAAGTTAGGCGCACGGAACGCTGTTACCTTCCCACTGAAGCGGTACCTATTTATCTACTTGCAATTTCTTGCTTTGGAACTGCTAGGTTGGCAGGAGCTGGAACTAGAGACGGGAGCTCACTCCGTCATGCGGCACCCCTGGGTCTCGAACTGCTGAACTACTGACCTTCCACAGCCTGCAGCGTCTTAACCACTTGAGCCACCGCAGCTCCATATGGTGGCTGTTACTGAAGGATTAAGTGCTCTGTTTGGGAGGAAGGGAAGCATCAGGTCGAGATCTGGGGCCACCATGGAACTTTTCCCTCCTGGTGACTGGAGGGAATGGGGGATTATGCATCCTTTCCTTCACAATAATTCAAAGGAGGCTGTGGCACAGAAGTCTGATCTTTGGTCAGAAGGGCCCCTGCCTACTCAGATTTTAGGCCTAAAAACAAATAGTCATTGTGGTCTTTGTTGTAGTGCATGCAGCTATAATGAGGGCAATGAGCTAGCCTTGGAAGGGACCGGGCCTTGGCCTGGCGAATGGCTCTCTGGACGGAGAGGTTTGGACTGCTGTCTGGTTTCAACTCAATAGGGTAACACCTGGTAATTTAGAATTCCTGCATTACTGTGTCAGCTAGTCTTTTAAATGTAGTTCTTGTTTTAATCCTCACTGCTAATGTTCTTTTTGAAATATTATTGCACCCTTGAATAAATATCTTTTGATTATATCTGGTGTTCAGGGGCTTCAATTCCATTCCAGTACCTTAGACCTGAAGAGTCCGCCTACCAGGTTCACTGTTGTGGAAACTCATGCTGCAAGTGGTCTACCTTGCAGGGCTGACTTGATTAATCCCAGGGAGGCTACAAGTTTGCCCCTTAGCTTCTGGCTGTGTGGGTAGTTCAAGGGGCTGGTGGTAGATACCAAAACTGGTGAGTTGTGTGGACACACACCCAGGGGTTTTATAAATTTGTGCTTTGCCTTCCTGTACCAAGAATCCATTGGACTGAGGAATCTTGACAAGTACCCTGTTCTTTACTTACAAGTAAATTTTCCTGCTGGAAATGAAACATACAAGGGAATAGTAATCTGTGTGGGAAAGTATTGATGTAGAAAAGTTTCCTCTTGAGGTGAAGATGTATGAAGAATAGTATACGAAGAATCCGAATATTAAGGACTCCATTTTGAAGAACTTCCTCAGTAACTGAAACAATATATCTTCAAATAGGTTATATGCACTCTTGTGAGTTACGGAATACACATCTCATAAACAGGCTATTATCGACAGCACATCTCAGGAGAAGCTCAAGGGTTTACATCACACTTCCATAATTATCAATACTTTGGTTATTATTGAACTCAAGGCTTTACATCATAATTATCAATACTTTGGTTATTATTGAACTAGGGTTAGCATCTTTTTCACACAGATTACTATTCCCTTGTATACCTACACTGTGTGTTCCTCTTTGGAAATACAAACATAAACATGCCCTTAATCTTAAAACTAGTATCTTCCTCCATGTACAAGTGAGGCCATGTTTCAGCTCGAAGTGGTTCCCAGAATCACGCTGGTCTCCAGACAACAGAGGCGAACTCTCCTAGAGAAAATGGCTGCTTTGGATGGTGTGGAAAAGATGGCATTATGCCCTGCTAAGGTCTCTCTCCCCCAAATCTCTGGAAATTGCCCATAGGAGTTGGCAGCCCTAACTGAGCACCCTCTGGGTTGTGGGGAGACTTGAAAAGAACACTTGAAAAGTAGCTTCTGCACGTGTTTCCTGCTGCAGTTCTTCAAAGTTGTTTTTTGGGGGGCACAGGTGCACCCTTGTTCCTTGGCTTTACAGGCCTGCCCTTTTTTTTAAACAAAAAAGGTGATTGGAATAAAAATCAATCCCTGAAACTCCCCGGGCAAAAGTTCTGAAATTCAAGTAAGGGGATCAAAATTGTGAAGTAATAAGGATGAATTGCATTAGAATATATATATTTGAGTGCTCACATCTCAGGGTGTGTCTTCCCAAGAGTAGGATCCTGGTTAGCTAAACTGCATTTCAACAGGTAGTGTGAACCATTTTAGCTTCTAGGAAGAGTTCAGGCTTGATTTGGGGTCTAGGTCAAATCAGGCCCAAACTCTCCCTAGAAACTTACAAGACTGAACTGAGGCTGTTGTACTTTGGTCGCATTATGAGAAGGTGAGAGTCACTGGAAAAGACAATTATGCTAAGTCCAAGTTGAAGGTAGCAGGAAAAGATTGGATTTATACCCCGCCCTTCTCTACCCAAAGGAGTCTCAGAGTGGTTTACAAATCTCCTTTCCCTTCCCCTCCCCACAACAGACACCCTGTGTGAGGTAGGTGGGGCTGAGAGAGCTCTGATAGAAACTGCTCTTTTTCAAGAACAGCTGTGTCAGAACTATGGCTTGCCCAAGGTCACACCAGCAGCTGCAAGTGGAGGAGTGGACAATCAAACCCAGTTCTCCCAGATTAGAGTCTGTACACTTAACCACTACACCAAACTGGCTCTCGGAAGGAAGCGAAGAAGCCATGGCCCTCAGTTTCCAAGACCTGAGCAGGACATTTTGGAGGTCATTAATTCATAGGGTTTCCACAGAGTCCACCCTCCAAAACAATAATTTCCACCAGGGGAACTGATAGAATTCCAGGGGATCTCCAGCTTCTACCTGAAGACTGGCAACCCTATGGACAGACCATCCTATCATACACTTCAGACGTGGTGGCTTCTGGAAGGGGGGGAGCTGGAATTTGGGCTTCCGATGTGTTGAAATGTTGTGCCTTCTGCGATCGTTCTAGTCGGGTAACCGGCATGTTAGTTTATTGTCACAAAACCAAAATGTAAGAGCAGAAAGGCGGGATGTAAATTTTGTAAATAAAGACTTCCATGAGCCAGAATTTACTAGTTCAGACACAATGGGAGAAATAAAGCCCTTACGCAGTTTTAAAGAAAAATTACAGAAGGGACTGGAGGAACTAAGCAGAGAGAGGCCTAGGGTAATCTGGTTAGATTCTCTAACATGAACCACTGGGGTAGTTTAATGGTTTGTGGGAGAGGTCAGAGGTAATCCATTATACTATCGATGCAGCTAAAAGTCCCCGCACACACAGAATCTAACCTGATCCATTAGTCCTCTCTCTGCTCTACCTTTCCCTTTCTCTAATTTCCTGTAAAACTGAGGTTGACTGGTTCATTTCTCTGATTGCATTTCTTTTACAGATACCATGGAATGCCAAAAAGACACATCAGTGGGCTCTAGATTAAATCGAGCCTGAACTCCCCCTAGAAGCTAAAATAAACCGAGGCGATCATACTTTGGTCACATTCTGAGAAGACAAAGAGTCCCTGAAAAATGACAATAACACTAGGTTGAAGTTGAAGGCAGCAAGAAGAGGAGGAGGAGAAGGAGACTGGATTTATACCCCGCCCTTCACTTGGAGTCTCACAGCGGCTTACAAACTCCTTTCCCTTCCCCTCCCCACAACAGACACCCTGTGAGGTGGGTGGGGCTGAGAGAGCTCTGACACAAACTGCTCTTTTCCAAGGACAGCTGTGCCAGAGCTTGTGACTGACCCAGGGTCACATCAGCAGGTGCAATTGGAGGAGTGGGGAATCAAACCCGGTTCTCCCAGATTAGAGTCCGCGCACTTAACCACTACACCAAACTGGCTCTCAAGAGAAGAAGACCCCACAGACCTTTAAGACCAACAAAAGTTTATTCAAGGTGTGAGCTTTCGTGTGCGCAAGCACACGAAAGCTCACACCTTGAATAAACTTTTGTTGGTCTTAAAGGTTCCCCTGGACTCATGTAGAAGATGGAGCAGATCTATTCTCTCTTGCTCCGGATTGCAAGACTAGATCTAACGGGTGGAAATTACAAGGGAGTCGATACCGGCTAAATGTCAGGAGAAACTTCCTAAGAGTGGTTGAGCAGTGGAACAGACTGCCTTGGGAGGTGGTGGATGCTCCTTTGCTGGATGTTTTTAAGTGGAGGCTGGACGACCATCTTCCGGGTATGTTGTAGGGCTATCTTTCGGCTACGCTCCTGCAGAGTCCAGGGGGTTGGACTAGATGACCTGCAAGGTCCCTTCCAACTCTAACACCCTATGATTCTGTGACTCTAAACCTGTTCTACTGCTCCAGACCAACACAGCTGACCAGGCTATCAATAAAAGGAAGCCACGGCCCTCAGCTTGCAAGACTGTGAATGAGAGGGTGTTTTGGAGAATGTTAATTCATGGGGTCGTCAGAAGTCAGAAGCAACTTCATGGCACTGAACACACATGTTGCCTTTGAAGAAGCGAGTCTCTGTCTCACTGCATTAAATGTTCATAGATTCAAGAGGGTCGCCCTCTCGGTCTGAAGCAGCAGCCCAACGTTTGAGTCCAGTGCGTGAAAGCTTACACCTTGAATAAAACTTTGTTGGTCGTAAAGGTGCCACTGGGCTCAGACTTTGTTCTGGGATAAACGCTGCTAGTCTCTGCACTGTTGCTGAACTTTGTTTTGTGTAAACTCTGACCTAGCAGGCTGTTTTTCCCGGCCCTTCTAGGGAGGCGTGCCTCCTTCTCCGCTCCTCCGTTTTATGCTTCTGAGAACCCTGGGAAAGCAGCGTGCTGCTAGGCAACCACAGTGTGATTACTACACGGTCTGGGAGGGAGGCACCAGGCCACGAGTGACCCATAACTGGCAGCAACACCACAGTGCTCCGTGACCCTTTATTGCTTACGTGGGAACCACGCCAGGCGTAGCAGAGACCACACGGCCATGTGCCACTTAGGTGCAAAAACAGCTTGTGGTTCTTCAGGCTCCAGAGTTCGGTGTTATAAGAAGTTCGCATTGCTCATCTGGATTATTCTTCCAGTGCTTCATTTCTAGAGCAAAAGAGACTCAGGTTCCAGCCCAGGAGCCCTGGCACCAAAGCCCCAGTGTGTGAGTTGTACTCAGTGCAGGCTCCGGAACACTCTTCTTGATGACTTTCCATATTCCAAGGCTGAGCCCTCCACTGATTACAAGGCGGAAGGGATCAACCCTGGTTCCATAAAATTAACATTCATGTATAAATCAGAAGATCTCTCCTCATAATGACCCCTTTCCACATCCTGCATTTCTCAGCATCCTTGGTCTTTGCTCCCAAGGCAAACAGAGTCCCTGATGGGAAAAATGGTGGCCAAAGGCACGCGCGCTCTGTGAGTCCCCCACCAGTACCTCCTTTGCAGCAATAAAACGTGTGTCTTCTTGGAACGCCTCAAAGCCAAAACACTGCTGAAAGGTGGGAAGGGACTGATAGCTCCTACGCAAACCCCCCAAAATAATAAACTTGGCAGCCCTGTTTTATTAAATTAATTTCTTTAAAAAAAATACAAGAAATTAAAATGCATCAAGTCTAAAAAAAACCTAATGACCTAAAGAGAGAGGTTCAACTCTGCCTGCGTGTTAGACTCTAAGTCTTGCGAGATCATAAAGTGCTAGACGGCTCCTCCCCACCTCCCCTGACCCCACATTCCCTCCTGCGTCCTTTGGTGGGCAGCTCCCGCCAGTCCTGTGACTCAGTCGTGGTTCCCCGGGCTTAGTTCGTCCAGCTCTGTGTACGGCTTGACCTCGTGGTCCAGCAAGGACGGGGTGCGTCGGAATCCGGCGGCGATCTGATCGAAGGTGCGCCCGCGCGTCTCAGGCACCTTGAGGTAGGTGAAGCCCAAGAAGACCAGGAGGAGAACGGCGAAGATGAGGAAGACGTAGGGGCCACACCGGTCCTGCGGGAAGGAAAGAAAGAAAAGGTGAACCAGGGCAAAGGCGCCAAGTCCCCAGAAGCGACTTCCTCCAATGGCAGATTGATTTACTTCATTTCCGCCTCACCCGTTTACTTCATTTCCGCCTCACCCATCTCCCTGCTTACATAGCCCTCCTTGCCTCTGTTTTATCTTCACAACAACCCTGTGAGGGAGGCTATGGTGAGAGTGTGTGGTTGGCCCGAGGTCACCCAGTGAGCTTCCATGACAGAATGAGGATTTGAATGTGGGTTTCCCAGATCTTTGTCTGATGCTTTAGCCACTGCGCCACGCTGGCTGGGGTGCCGCGAAGGGTGGCAGCAAGAGATGCAGATCTGTCCCACGGGGAATGATCCAATGGGACATTCCCTTGTGCAAGCCCTGCTGCAGTGGAGATGTGCAAAAAGCAGTGTTTTGGGGGGGTCTCCTCTTGGTTTCAATGGGGCTTATTTGGGAAAATTGCCTTCCTTCCTGTTCTTGCACAACCTAGTTTGAGCAGGGCTTTTTTGTAGAAAAAGTCCAGCAGGAACTCATTAGCATAATAGGCCACACCCAGCAGCAGGAACTCATCAGCATATTAGGCCACACCCCCATGTTGCCAGAAGGGTGGTCATCCAGCCACACCCACCTTTTGCTTCTTATTCTGTTTACCTTGTTTGTTGTCAAAACCAAGGGCTTTTTTTTGTTGCAGGAACTGCTTTGCATGTTAGGCCACACACCCCTTATGTAGCCAATTCTAATGACTTTCTACTGCTGGGTGTGGCCTGTTATGCTAATGTGTTCCTGCTGGGCGTGGCCAACTTGGGAGCCAGCCGGGACTCCGTTCCTGTGCGTTCCTGCCCCAAAATAGCCCTGAGTGTGAGAATACCTGGTGGGTTGTGTTCTGTGTTAGTTAACAGCAGGAGGAGGGAATTGGCCCCCTCCACCACCAGCACCCAAATGCTTAGAACTGGCCACAAGAGACAATAGGGAGCTTCCCCTCCCTCTTGGGAAACTCATGCTCCCAGTTTTGTCTGTTTCACCCTCTTCCTGCTATCCCCGAAGTAAGTCTGGCAGCCTCCAGGTGCGGCCTGGAGATCTGCCAAAATGACAACTGATCTCCAGTCCAGACGACGGAGCTCAATTTCCCTGGAGAAAAACAGCACTTTTGGAGGGTGGACTCTATGGCATTCTACTCCACCGAAGTAGAATTCTACTCCCCTCCTCAAACCCTCTCCTCCCCAGATCTCCAGGAATCTCCCAAGCTGCAGTTGGCAACCTGGTCACCCGAGCCACCTTGTCCCTGGAAGAAAACTGGCTGGGAAACGAGCCCCGAGTGATCTGGCTGCCTGCCAGAGGCTGCCCGTCGTCCCTACACACGCACGTATGCACGCACGCACACACACCCCGACTCATTTGCCAGCTAATTAAAACAGTTTCATGGAAGGACCTGCTAGACCCTCAGCTCAGAACCGTTTCGCCGCTTGGCCTTCAGGCTGGTCCCCTCTGAACACACAAAGCTGCCATCTACTGAGACCTTTTGAAGCTGCCGTCTACTGAGTCAGACCTTTCGGTCCGTCCAAGTCAGCATTATCTGCTCAAACCGGCAGCAGCTCTCCAGGTTCTCAGGCGGAGGTCTTCCCCATCACCTCCTGCCTGATGCTTAACTGGAGACGCCGGGGATTGATCCGGGGACCTTTTGCGTGCCAAACAGAGGCTCTGCCACCGAGCCACGTCCCCTTTTTCAGCAAGCAAAGCAAGGAGACGCCTGAATCAAGATCAGCGTCCGGGGAAAATTTGGAAAGACGTTAATCAGCAGCAAAGATTTATATTCGAACATCTGTTTGCAGACGTTTAGGGAAGTGTTCAGAACGAACTCCGCAGTTAAAACTTTCTGCTGTGGTTGTCTGGTAGGGGTTACCAACCTGCAGGTGAGGCCGGGAGATCTCCTGGAATTGCGATGAATCTCCAGGCTTTAGAGACCCGTTCGTCTGGGGAAAGGGGCTGCTTTGGAGGGAGGGGTCCAGGGCATTACGCCCTGCTGAGGTCCCTCCCTTCTCCAAGGCCCACCCTCCCCGAGGATCCAAAAAACCCCCAAATTTCCAGGAATTTCCCAAACTGGAGTTGGCAACTCTATTTCCCAGTCAGAAGAAGAGGAAGAGGAGGAGGAGGAAGAAGAAGAAGAGGAGGAGGAGGAAGAAGAAGAAAAAGAAGAAGAGGAGGAGATTGGATTTATACCCCATCCTTCACTCGGAGTCTCAGAGCGGCTGACAAACTCCTTTCCCTTCCCTTCCTCTCCCCACAACAGACACTCTGTGAGGTAGGTGGGGCTGAGAGAGCTCTGACAGAAACTGCTCTTTCAAGGACAGCTCTGACAGAACTATGGCTTGCCCAAGGTCATCCAGCAGCTGCAAGTAGAGGAGTGGGGAATCAAACCCGGCTCTCCCAGATTAGAGTCCACGCACTTAATTCTGTGCAGGTAAAATTCAGATACCCCAGTGCAGAGCCATGTAGGGCTCTCAAGGACAAAACCAACAACTTGCTTTAAAAAAAAAAGAAAAGAAAAAAAGCCCTATTGAGTGAGTTTCTCCAACTTCCATGTTGGGTATCGCAGTCCGTTCCAGGAGGCACGCAGGCTGCTCCGCTCCAGGGCACCAATACACATTCCTGCACGCGCACCCGGCCTCCCCGCTCCCACGCCAGTCAGGGATACGTACAGCAATCGACGGGAAGCTCATGCCGATGATGAAGTTGCAAGTCCAGTTGGCGAACCCGGCCACGGCCATGGCGGCCGGGCGGGGCCCCTGGCTGAAGAGCTCGGCCACGATGAACCACGGGATGGGCCCCGGCCCGATCTCGAAGAAGGCCACGAAGCCAAAGACGGACACCATGCTGAGATAGCTGATGGACTCCACTTTCTCCTGTTTGGAGGGGAGGGGGAGAGGAATGTTGGCGTTAATGGGACACAGCAGGGAAAATAGGGGCTTAAAGGCCCCGTGGGGACAGTGTGTTGGGAAACGTTTTGCTTGCCTTTTTGCCACGAGGGATCCAAGCCCGCGAATACAGAAGACTCCAACGACGTCCCATAGAGGGTTGTCAGTCTCCACAGATCTGGATCCCCAGCAAAGGATGCGCAAGGGGATTTGGGGCAAGTGAACAGTTTTTCTGAAGTGCCACAGTGCAAATGAGACCAGGGCAGGCTGCAGCCTCCGTTGCCACTGCCAGAGACCAATGCTCCCTCTGAGCTGTGGGGTCTTCTGAGCAAAGATTCTACTCTGTGAGCTACTAGGATTAAAGTTGTGAGCGAGCCATTTGGCTGCTGCAGAATTTAGTTTGCACTGGTGCCCCATCCTTCCTGAGCTAAGATGAAAACGTGTGAGCCAGAGGCTAAAAAACTGTGAGCTCGCTCACCCTAACTCGGCTTAGAGGGAACACTGGCAGGGACAGCACTGTGGTTTGTGTGTTCACGTGCCCCCTGTGTCTTGGGCAAACTCAGAATATCCGAGGCAGCCAGCATGACAGTAGGAGACCTTCGATAAAGGGTATGGGGAAAGGAAGCTGGGAGAACATGAGCTTCCCTTCCCCATTCTTCTGCCCCAAGGATAGCCTTCAGGCCATCATATCAGGCTGGTTTCTAAGTGAATCGGAGAAACCACCAATTCCCACAGTGGAACTCACTGCCACAGGACATGGTAGTGGCCCAAAGCCATGCTCCCTCTAAGCTGTGGAGTCCTTTGAGCAAAAATTCTACTTTGTGAGCTCCTGGCATTAAAGTTGTGAGCAAGCGATTTGGCTGCTGCATAGATCACTTCGCTCTGGAGCCACATCCTTCCTGAGCTAAGACTAAAATGTGTGAGCCGGAGGCTAAAAAACTGTGCGCCAGCTCACGCCAGCACAGCTTAGAGGGAACTGCTCAGTGGCCTCCCATCCAGAGGTCCTTTCGGGGGGGATCGTGGGGATCGCTGTTCCCCCGGGTGAGGTACGGGGGGCGGGGCACATGACAAAGCCCCGCCCCCTAATTCTGGCTGCCCCACTTCCGGCCCTCATTCAGCCAGGAGGAGGCAGGAGAAGAGGGAGGGTAAGTTGCTTCCTCCCTGCCTCTCCCCACCCCTGCCTGCCTGGGGCCAGGGAGGGCCTTCGCAGGGCTTCCTTGCACTCCCGCTGGCCTTGCAGGTCCACCGCCGGGCCCCTCA
>NW_015172014.1:119100-139847 GCF_001447785.1 Gekko japonicus | reverse complement strand
ATCGTTGGGGGGGGGGGAGAGAAAGGGCTGCCTGAAGTCCAAATTGTCCCCCATTTGCCTGAAAGTGCCTCTCCAGATCTGTGGTTTGCCCCAGGGGCAGGGGTATGTGTGTGGCATGGCTCTAGTGGACGAACCCCAGTTCATTGCCCAGGTGGGACTCACCTGCAGGGCGAGGGCGGCTGTCATCAGGAAGGCGCACACACACATCCCCGCCAGGCCCAGCATGTGCAGGGTGCGTCTCCCTGCCCGCTCCACCAAGAACACCTGGAGAGGAAGGAGGAGGGAGGAGGAGGAGGAGGAAGAAGGCAGCGTCAGAGAAAGCAGAAAACGTAGAAGAACTCAGACTACCAATCTGCCTTGCTCCACAACACCTCCTCTTGTTGACAGTGGATCCCCAGGTACTCCAGCAGAGACAGAACTTTCCCAGCACTTGCTCCGGGAGAGGAGAAGAAGAAGAGATTGGATTTATACCCCGCCCTTCACTACCCAAGGGAGCCTCAGAGCGGCTTACAAACGCCTTTTCCCTTCCCCTTCTCACAACAGGCAACCTGTAAGGTAGGCGGGGCTGAGAGAGCTCTTTCGAGGACTGCTCCTGAGGGAACAGCTCTGAAAGAGCTTGTGACTGACCAAAGGTCACACCAGCAGCTGCATGTGGAGGAGTGGGGAAATCAAACCCAGTTCTCCCAGATTAGAGTCCGCCCACTTAACCACTACACCAAACCGGAGGTGTCATGGGGGGCATGAGTTCAACCTGCTGTCCCCCCTCCCCCGCACTCCCGCTTGAGTAGGGTTGCCAGCCTCCAGGTGGGACCTGGGGACCCCCTGGAATTACACCTCCTCTCCAGACTACTGAGATTAAATTCTCCTGGAGAAAATGGATGTTTTGGAGGGTGGTCTCTATGGTATTGTACTCCACTGAGGTCCCTGTCCTCCCCGGGGTCCATCCCCAAATCTGCAGGAGTTTCCCCACCTGGATCTGGCAAACCTACCGCCCCCTATCCCCTGCTGGTGGTCCGGGGGGGCCCCTGCTGAGGTCCCTCCCCTTCCTTAAACCCCTCCCTCCCCTGGCTCCACCCCCAAATCTCTAGGAATTTCCCAACCCTGAGCGGGCAACTCTACCCTTGAGTCTTGCTGACTCCTCACAAGCCGTGGCTGAGCACCGGCTCAATTTCCAGCCAAAAGGATCAGGTGGGAAGTGGCGTGAAAGGACCCTTCTCTTCCCTGAGGCTCTGGAGAGCAGCTGCCAGTCTGAGTAGACCATACAGTCCTTGACGGACCGGTGGTCTGATTCAGTATAAGGCAGCTACATAGAATTGTAGAACCATAGAGTTGGAAGGGACCTCCAGGGTCATCTAGTCCAACCCCCTGGACAAGGGAGGAAATTCGCAAAAAAAACCACCTGCAGTGACTGCTGTTGCATGCCCAAAAGATGACAAAAAACCTCCAGGAAAAATGGCTTCCTGACCCCAACGTGGCGATCAGCATTTTCCCTGGGCGTGACCACGAGAACTAAGCCCTGAGGCAACCCTTCCTGCCCTCCCTCTCGTGATCTGCCTGAGTTCACAGTATCTGCATGGCTGTCTGATGGCCATCTAGCCTCTGCTTTAAAAACTCCAAAGAAGGAGAGCCCGCCACCTCCCGAGGAAGCCGTTCCACTGAGGAACAGCTCTAACGGTCAGGAAGTCCTTCCTAATGTTTTGCTGAAAACTCTTCTGGTTTAATTTCAACCCGTTGGTTCTGGTCCGACCTTCTGTATTCATGTGTGTTCAAGCAGTGGAGAGAGCTTGCATCCTGATCCATGTTCACAGGAAGCAGAGGGAGGATGTGGGATCTCTGTGTCCACCTGTCTATAAGAAATGCCTTAACAAGACTGCAGCCTGTTAGACAGACCACGGTGATCTCAATGAGAGTCAGAGGTCCCATGACTGGACATGTTGCATCAGCCTAGAGGAGGTGCTTCAGTGGCTCAGCATCTCTGTGCTGATTGGATATTTGCACTGATCCATGCGTCTATAAGTCTGTGCTGTATGTACCACTGTATGCCAGTATGGTATCAGGTAGCTTGGCGAAGCAGTTTGTCGGTTGAAACTGTGAATGCTTAGCTATAAGGACTGTGTATAGAATTTAAATGAAAGTGTAAAGAGCACCAACCTAAGCCGGTGTGTGCAAGTTCTATATGACTCTGCAACACTCACTATGGGAACAGGAGAGATATCATCAGCCATTCTTGACCGCAATACCGTCTCTCTGAAGCGGGATCCCTGAAGCAGACCACAGTGAGAACACTGGGAGGGCCTGCGTGGTTTTTGGAACTGAAGGAGCAGGCCCCACCACCCATCCGTTTGGTGGAAGTGAGCGTGTCAGGACCACGGGCTCTTACCGAAATGATCGTGAACACCGTGTTGATCACCCCAGCTCCAATGGTGGCGTAGGCAGCGTTGGTCACCTTCGCCTTGGTGAAGATGTCAGTTGAGTAATAGAATATCTAAAAGAAGAAAGTGGGACAGAGGCTGTCACGGACGGGGTTCCCCAGTCATCACCAGTGTTCCCTCTAAGCTGAGTTAGTGTGAGCGAGCTCACCGTTTTTTAGCCTCTGGCTCACACATTTTTGCCTTAGCCCAGGAAGGATGGCTCCGGAGCAAACACATTTCTGCAGCAGCCAAATCGCTCGCTCACAACTTCAATGCCAGTAGCTCATAGGGTAGAATTTTTGCTCACAGGACCCCACAACTTAGAGAGAGCAGTGGTTGTCACCAGAGGTCATTTCGTAGAAAAAGAGGTGCCGGAGCTCATTAGCATAACTCAATCTCATAACTCATTTGCATATGCCACACCCCCTGGCATCACTGGAAGCGTGTCAGAAGGCAACACCCACCGCTCAGGCTCCACTGGGCTGTTTTGAATTGCTAGCTATTGGGGGGGGGGGCCCCCTGCAAATCTGTCCTCGCAGAGGAGGGAGAGCTCGTACATGAATAAAACTTGGTCTTAAAGGTGCCACTGGACTGTTTTGGGGGGCTCTGCAACTTACCTGGCTGCTTCTTGCTCTGACTGAGGGCTGCTGAGAGCAGGGGGTGGGGCTTGTTGCATGTGCCCGCCCCCTGGGCTCTTTATTGCCGGAGCTCTGCTCCTGTGCGCCCCTGCAGGAAAGGACCCCTGGTTGTCACCCTCCCACACTCCCCACGTTCCTGCACCCCTCAGCCACCCACAGCGCCAACTCACAGCGTTGATGCCGGACAACTGCTGGGAGAGCTGCAGGATGACGGCGATGAGCAGGGGCTGGCGGTACATGCGGGAGCGGAAGAGCTCCAGGATGGAGACCTTGCGCTCCATGTCCATGCGCCGCTTCTCTTCCTTCATCTCGTTCAGGGCGGCGCTCACGTCCGTGCAGCCCGTCAGCCGCTTGAGGCCTGGGGTGGGGGGCAGGACAGAGAGAGGAGCTCTTCAGGGCGTGCTGTGGGGTTGGGTGGGGGGAACCAGGAAAGGGGGATATCTCTGGGGAACAAGGGGGTGGCTGACCCAAAACAAGAGGGCCGGTTTTGCAAACAGACAAAAGCTTTGTCAGGGCTGCCAGGTGGAGCCCAGAAACCTCCTGGAATTCTAACTAATCTCCAGACAGCAGAGATCAGTTCCCCTGGAGAAAGCAGTTTGGAGGGTGGACTCTGCCCCACTGGGGTCACTCCCCTCCCCTTCCCACCCCAAACCCAACTCTCCACCGGATCCACCCTCAGATCTCTGCAAATTTCCTTAACCCAGAGCTGGCAACCCTACAGAAGAAGAAGAAGAGATTGGATTTATACCCCGCCCTTCACTACCCAAAGGTGTCCCAGAGCAGCTTACAAACTCCTTTCCCTTCCCCTCCCCACAACAGACACCCTGTGAGGTAGGCGGGGCTGAGAGAGCTCTGACAGAAATGGCTCTTTTTCAAGAACAGCTCTGACAGAACGATGGCTTGCCCAAGGTCATCCAGCAGCTGCAAGTGGAGGAGTGGGGAATCAAACCCGGCTCTCCCAGATTAGAGTCCGCGCACTTCACCACGACACCAAACTGGCTCTCTCAGAATACATTCCCTTGTTTCATCAATCTTCAGGGAGCCTGTAAAACTGGGTAAGCTCGTTCTCCTTTTCAGAAGGAAGGCAAAAAGCATCGCTGGTTGCTTCACGGTGTGTGTTGCCAGATCTGATTGCTTAATTGGTACCATGCTGGCTAAATGGCCCCTGGTTAGCCGGATCACAAAGCCGGCCAGAAGAAGGGCCTTCTTTTAAAGAACCAAACAGAAACTGGGGAGCAAAACTGAGCAGAACTGTTCGGCAGAACTGTTCGGAAAGGGAAAGGGTTTGGGGCACTGTTCCCTCTAAGCTGAGTCAGTGTGAGCTAGCTCAGAGTTTCTTACCCTCTGGCTCACACATTTTTGCCTTAGCTCAGGAAGGAGGGCTCCAGAGCAAACTAATTGACGCAGGAGCCAAATCGCTCGCTCACAACTTGAATGCCAGGACACAAAGTGGAATTTTTGCTCACAAGACTCCACAGCTTAGGGGGAGCCTTGGTTTGGGGTGGTCTTTTGGAGAACACGTTGAAACGCCTCCTTAACATGGAAAAGATTTGACAGTGCCCTTGTTTGGCTGAGCTTTAGGAATGAGGGAGACGGCAGTAAAGGACAAAAAGAAAGGAACTGGAAGACAAGTGGAGGAAAAGGGAAAAGCACAGGGGCGGGGGGGGGCGTTGGTTGGACAGAAGGAATCGGCAACTCTGGAGGAAGGAAGCTGGTAAGCCGGGGAGGGGATGGAATGGAATGGAGACGAGGGGGCGAAAGGTAACTGGAACAAAATCTGGGTGAGCGGAAGGAATGTGAGGATGGAGGGAGGCTGACAGTGGGTGGTAGTTAGGGTTGCCAACTCCAGGCTGGGAAGCTCCTGGAGATTGGAAAGCAAAGGTGGGAGAGGGGCAGGGCTTCAGCAGGCTACCATGCCTCAGAGCCCACCCTCCAAAGCAGCCTGTAATCATTCCATTTTTGATGTGTGTGTTTCTTTAAATGTTTCGTGTGACTGCAGTACTGTAAGGAGAGTGATAGATGGAGACAAGTGTGATGTGATTGGCTGATGACTGAGAGTGTGGGAGGAGGGGTGTCTATGAGAGTGATTCTCTGTGTGAAGTTTGGAGAGAGAGCATAGTCTCTGTGACTATGGGAGATTTTGAGTCTATTCTGTGTGAAAAAGACAAACGGTTTAGTCTGTGTGACTATGGACGTTTTTGAGTCTATTATGTGTGAATAAGACAAACAGTTTAGCTTGTGTGGCTATATATATATATATATGAGAGAGAGAGATTAGACTGAGTGTCTACGTCTGTCAGAGTGGAGTTTTGGGAGTTTGAGAGACTGTTTGTGACACCAAGTTTTGCCAGTTATATTTACAAGTTCCTTTCATCAGCAGCAGTTCAAAATAACCAGTAACCTATTTTGTTCTTTATTAAATAAAACATGTTTTTGCTTAAACTTTATCCCAGAACTCAGAATAGTCCTTTCTTAGGGCCACATAGTCCTCTGAAGTGCCCAGACCCTGGGTCATTCTACCAAAAGAGAGGGATTTGGAATTTTTAATTCCTGGTGGCAGCAGAAATCTACCAAGTTTAGATACACAGACAGTGTCTTAAAGTTAAAAGCTGTCTCCCCTATAAGCGAGGATGACACACAGCCGTTTTCTCCAGCAGAACTGATCCGTGTCATCTGGAGAGCTGTTGTAATTCTAAGAGAACTTCAGGCTCCACCTGGAGGTTGACAATCCTAAGTGGTTGATGGACAGGGGAGTGGAGAGAGGATATGAAGGAGGAGGAGTAGATTTGAGAAGGAAGGTCCTGAGCGGCAGGGGGCAAACAGACCTGGGGAGGGAAATAGAGGGCCCCCCCACTGGACAAGGGATGAGACGGCGAGAATCCTGCAGGCGCCTCCCTGGGAGCCAGCCAGCCAGCCCCACCGAACGCCATGGGACTTGCTTCCAAGAAGATGGACGGAGGGATGGAGATGGATTAGGCCAGGGCAATCGAGGAAAGGATCCTGGGAGTGGGAGGGAGGGAGGCGGATGGATGGTGGGCACCAGACTGGGGGGGGGTGTGGCGGCACTCACTTTCTTTGGCCTTGGACTCCTTGTTGCGGATGATGTAGAGGTACCGAGGGCTCTCCGGGCAGAAGGGGAAGAGCAGCAACTGGAGCGCGGAGGGCACCACGGTCAGGCCCATCAGGAGGGGCCACAAGAGCTTGGTGCCCAGGATGGTATCCAGGCCAAACACCTGCGGGGAGAGAGAGAGAGGGAGACGGATGGTGTGAATCGAGCCCTACGTGGAGGGTTCCAGGCAGAGAACCACCCCCAGTGAAGCCATCCAAACGAAATCAGTGCCCACCCTCCAAAGCAGCCATTTTCTCCGGTGGGACTGATTTCTGTCATCGGGAGATGTAATTCCGGGAGATCTCCAGGCCCCACCTGGAGGTTAATCCAAAAACGGAGGGTCACAGTGTTAGGAAGATATACAAAAATACATATCACTGCATGCAATAAATATATGTTTATGGTAGAAAAATTTTATGCTTTATTCTCTTTCTCTTTATATTATTCAATAAAGGTAAAGGTAAAGGTTCCCTTGCTCGAAAGCCAGTCGAATCCGACTCTAGGGTTGTGGTGCTCATCTCCGTTTCAAAGCCGAAGAGCCAGCACTGTCCGAAGACATTTCCGTGGTCATGTGGCCGGCATGACTAAACACCAAGGCGCATGGAACGCTGTTACCTTCCCACCGAAGTGGTACCTATTTATCTACTTGCAATGTCTTGCTTTCGAATTGCTAGGTTGGCAGGAGCTGGGGCCAGAGACGGGAGCTCACTCCATCATGCGACACCCGGGTCTCGAACTGCTGAACTACCGATCTTCCACAGCCTGCAGTTCAGCGTCTTAACCACTTGAGCCACCGCAGCTCCTATATTATTCAATACTGTTGTCTAAATATTGGTATCAAGTATTATCAAAAATATATTTCACCCAAATAGTACATAGAGAAGAATATGTTCCCAAACAATACATCGAGTGCAGGTTTACATTCAGACGGCACCTTGTCAGTATCACAGTCACCAGTCCCACGGGACTCTAGTAATTTACCCATTTTGAATGAATCTTTTTCAAGGACTGCGATGTGTATATAAAGGACATAAGGCGCAATAATTTTTCTTTGCAAGCACAAAAGCTCTTAAGATAGCAGCATCGTCGAGGGTCCCATCAGAACCCTTGTGGCAAACATAATAACCTATCTAAGACAGCCTATCTCTCAAATTCTATCAGGTACCTGCACTCGATGTATTGTTTGGCTGAAACATATTCTTCTCTATGTACTGTTTGGGTGCAATATATTTTTGATAATATTTGATGCCAATATTTAGACAACACAGTATTGAATAATATAAAGAGAAAGAGAATAAAGCATAACATTGTTCTACTATAAACATATATTTATTGTACACAGTGATATATATTTTTGTATGCCCACCTGGAGGCTGGCAATGCCAAGCCCCCCGCTGGAAGCACCGCATGGGGAGGGGCTGTGTTCTTTACCTGGGCGATAAGGATCCCCGTGACGATGGCCAGTTGATGTAGCGTTCCCAGCGCCCCCCGCAGGTTGGTGGGGGAGATTTCTCCCACATACATGGGGACAAGGCCTGAAGCGAAACCTGGGAGGGAAAGGAAAGGTGTAGGGGAAGAGAGACGATGACCAGGACGTTTGTCAGATCGGTCCAGTCCCTTCTGGCCTTCTCTCAGGGAACTGACTTGCTTTTCAGGTCAAGGGGCCAACACCATGGCCTTGCCTTCAGGGTTGTGACCTAAGGTGGCCAAGGTAGAACTCCTTCTGGGATGGAGGATAGGTCTTTCGGTGGCTACTAGTCATGGTGACTAAAGAGAACCTCCCCATCCAGGGGTAGTCAACCTCTGAACACCAGTGCCAGGAGGAAAAATCAGGGGGAGACCTCAGCCTCTCTGCCCTGTTGTTGGCCGTCCAGAGGAACTGGTTGGCCACTGTGAGACAGGAGGCTGGACTAGGTGGACCTTCACTGGTCTGATCCAGCAGGGCTCTTCTGAGGTTCTTATGTTCTTAGCATCAGGGGAAGGCCTCGGCCTCTATGCTTTGTTGTTGGACCTCCAGAGGAACTGGTTGGGCACTATATGAGACAGGAGGCTGGACTAGATGGACCCTCACTGGTCTGATCCAGCAGGGCTCATCTGATGTTCTCACCAAGCTAGGATAGGTTTTATTTACTAAACCGCCATATTCAGAGGCAGTCAGTCTCCAAATCCCAGTGCCAGAAGGCAACATCAGAACATAAGAGACGCCAATGTTGGATCAGGCCAATGGCCCATCCAGTCCAACACTCTGTCACACAGTGGCCAAAAATACCAGGTGCCGTCAGGAGGTCCACCAGTGGGGAAGACCTCGGCCTCTGCCTCTGTGCCCTGTCTATTTGGAGCTCCAGAAGAACTGGCTGGCCACGGTGTGAGACGGGAGGCTGGATTAGCAACCACAAAGCGGCCGCTGCAGGAGGCAGAGCCAGCCACAGAAAGTCAGGTTATATTTAATTCTAACAGTAACTCTTCAACACTTCAGGCAGGATGCCTTTTAATCTATGCAGCCGATCAGGAGCCCTGCTTGGCAAAAGCTCCACCTGGCCACATCCACTTTCTAATAGCACTTGGCAGGTGCCAGAAAAGTTTTGGCGGGTGCCAGGGCGCCCCCGGTCCCCAGTCTAAGCCCTCCAATCCCCCTCCCTCTCTTCCGTGGCTATGCCTTGGGTGGAGGTGCCTCCCCCTCCCTCCCTCCTCCCCTCCCCCCATCCCCAGCATCAATCGTCTTTCTTTTACCTGAGAAGACGCCGATGAGGAAACGGCCCAGAATCATCATCTCGTACGACTTCCCGACCTGCGCCAGGCCCATCAGGGCACCTCCGACAAAGGCCAGGGCGTTGTTCACAATCATGGCCCTCTTCCTAAAAGCGGAGAGAGACCACAGAGAGGGCGTGTCCAGAAGAGGGCAACCAGGATGGTGAGCGGGTTGGAATCCAAGTCTTATGAGGAAAGGCTGAAAGAGTTGGGTATGTTTAGCCTGGGAAAGAGAAGGCTTAGAGGGGACATGATTGCAGTCTTCAAGTATTCGAAGGGCTGTCACGTAGAAGGTGGAGCGGATCTATTCTCTCTTGCTCCGGATTGCAAGGCTAGATCTAATGGGTGGAAATGACAAGGGAGTCGATATCGGATAAATATCAGGAGAAACTTCCTAACTGTAAGAGTGGTTGAGCAGTGGAACAGACTGCCTCAGGAGGTGGTGGATGCTCCTTCGCTGGACGCTTCCAAACGCAGGTTGGATGACCCTCTTTTGTTGTAGGGCTATCTTTTGGCTGTGCTCCTGCAGTGTGCAGGGGGGTTGGACTAGATGACCCGCCAGGTCCCTTCCAACTCTAACGTTCTATGATTCTATGATTCGATTCAGCAGCTCAGTGGGAAGGGCTTTGTGTCACGTTCTGAAACTCAGCCAAGCCAAGGTCCAGGGGCGAGGGCTGGGAGCCCCTGCCCCTGGTGCCCAGGTGGGTGGATTCGGCTGCCAGTCATGACTTGGTGCTAAAGTAGGATGGAAGGATTCTAGCCACAGTTTGTCCTGCATCCACCCCCACCCCACAGTGCGATTGCTTTAAGCCCAAAGAGGGGAATAGAAAGATCCTCGTATTGTACGCGGATTCTTTATCTGGGAGAACCGGGTTTGAGTCCCCCACTCCTCCACAGTGTAGCTGCTGGTGTGACCTCGGGTCAGTCATAAGTTCTCTCAGAGCTCTTCTCTCAAGGGCAGTTCTTGAAAGAGCTCTCTCAGGTGTCTGTTGTGGGGAGGGGAATGGAAAGGAGATTGTAAGCCACTCTAAGACTCCTTCAGGAAGTGAAGGGTGGGTTATAAATCCAATCTCTTCTTTTCTTCTTAAAGCGGAGGCATTGAACTCATTTGTTACGAGGGCTGGATCTGACATGAATATCACGTTGTCAGGCCAGGCTGGGCCATGTGTGTCGTAAAAAGTAATGCCAGGTACGGGAGATATAAACTTTATAAAGGACACAGGCAAACTCAATTAACAATATTATTTTTTACTCGAAATACAAACATGTTTAAACCATGAACAGTATCTTACTTAATTTCCTCAAAGTATCTCCCTGATGCCCACCCTCCCGCTCCCACCAGCCATTACTCATTAGCACTGGGACAGGATACGGGCACATAATGCACAGCCTTTGTCATCTGGCAATAAAGGTAATGACAAGTTGCTCACGGGCCGGATAAGAGCCCTGGACGGGCCAGTTTCGGCCCGTGGGCCATATGTCTGACACCCCTGCCTTAAAGCATTCCATGAGAAACCATCTTCGATTGGGGAAGCGCAGCAGGCAGGGAAGAGGAGCCCGATCCGAGCCCAGTAGCAGCTTAGTGACCAAGATTTTCAGGGTAGAAGCTTTCGAGACTCAAAGTGTCCTTCAACAGATACTTCCTGACTCTCAAAAGCTCACGCACCAACAATCTTGTTGGCCTCTCAGGTGCTGCCGGACTCAAATGGAGCTCTTCTACATTTCTACTGCAGACCAATATGGCCGCCCTCTGAAAGAGGAAGGGAAGAGATGAGCACCCCCCCTTCCCTAGCGGAGAAGAAGAAGAGATCCGATTTCTACCCCGCCCTTCACTCAGAGTCTCAGAGCAGCTTATAAACTCCTTTCCCTCCCCCTCCCCACAACAGACACCCTGTGAGGTAGGCGGGGCTGAGAGAGCTCTTTCCAGAGCTGCTCTTTCAAGGACAGCTCTGACAGAACTTGTAACTGACCCAAGGTCACACCAGCAGCTGCAAGTGGAGGAGTGGGGAATTAAACCCGGTTCTCCCAGATTAGAGTCCGCACACCTAACCACTACACCAAACTGCGTACAACACCACATTTATTTTTCATCCTCTCACAAGCAACCGTGCAGCCAGCACGTTAAAGAGGCCGCCTTGTTTCAACCATGTGGGCTATGTGCGAGTCCCAGTTGTGATTATCGTATTTGCTTCTGTTTCCCTTTGGAATGACACAGAAGGGGTGGCAATAGGTTATCTCTATGGATCCTTTCAGGCCTAGTGTGCAAATAGCCTGATCCACAGATGAGATAGCAGGTCGATGCAGTGATGGCAGAGCGGTTTCCTGAATCCCCTGCCCAATGTCTGCAGGGCCACTCAGCAGGTGGGAACTCAGCAGGAGCTGTTCGTCCCAGCACACGTCTGCCTTTGGCGATGAGGACAGAGCCACCGACTGAACTCCCGCCTGCAACTATTAAAAGGTCCAGGAAAAATATGAATCGCTCATTCCAGAAGAAGAAGACGTAGTAGTCGTAGTAGTAGAAGTAGTAGTAATTGGATTTCTACCCTGCCCTTTACTTGGAGTCTCAAAGTGGCTTACAAACTCCTTTCCCTTCCCCTCCCCACCACAGACACCGGCTGTGAGGTCGGTGGGGCTGAGAGAGCTCTGACAGAAACTGCCCTTTTTCAAGAACAGCTCTGACAGAACTATGGCTTGCCCCAAGGTCATCCAGCAGGCGCGAGTGGAGGAGTGGGGAATCAAACCCGGTTCTCCCAGATTAGAGTCAGCACACTTAACCACTACACCAAACGGGCAAAGAAGGTCCTTTACTAATCTGCAACAGGTGGCTTGTAAGCGATCCGTGCCAAAGCACTCTGCACATGTTCAAAGGCACTCTTATGTCTACGAGGCACAGCAGGAGACTCACCTGCCCAGCCATTCTGAGACGATGCCCACCATAAAAGAGGAGATCATGCCCCCGATGGAGAAGATGGCGACAGACAAGGACCAGAGCGTGGTGAGGGTGTCGGGGTCAATGGGCGTCGGCTCCTCTTTGCCCTGGCGCTCCATCCACGTGGCATTGTAGCTTTGTTCGATGACCTGAGAGCAAAGCACAGCGAGAGAACAGGCTCCGTGGGAAACCAGTTTGGGCGGTCCTCCCGAGCGATGACCTTGACTCCTCCCACCAAACTCAGCAAAATATATCTGCACATGTTCAGAGGCACCCTCCTGTCTGCAGTGTCTGAGAGTTAAGACCAGAAGAGCCCTGCTGGATCAGACCAGTGGTCCACCTAGTCCAGCGTCTTCTTCGGCCGCCCGGATCCCTGCAGAAAGCTGGCAAACAAGACAGGGAGGCCAAAGCCTCCCCGGTCGTTGTCCCCCTTAGCGCCGGTATTCAAAGATGCACTGCCCCTGAACATGGAGGCTCCGTTTTGTCATCGTGGCGGACTACTGAGGGACCTCTCCTCCATACCTTTTGAGGCGCATTGATGACACCGATGTTGTAGCCAAACTGCAAGGACCCCAAGACTGCTGTGAACACCGACAAGACCAAGGTGGAGGTTATCCTGCTCCCGGTATCCTCCAAGCCCTCCTGCAAAAGTCCAAACACACACATGAAAAGGGGTGCAGGCTCCCTTATCTCTGGCATCACAAACACACTCTGTGTGTGTGTGTGTCCTGTGTTGTGAGCAGGGGTCATTTCCTGCAGGAGCGCACAGGAGCGGAGCTCCGGCAGTAAAGAGCCCAGGGGGGCCGGCACATGCAACAAGCCCCACCCCCTGCTCCCAGCAGCCCTCAGTCAGAACAAGAAGCAGCCAGGTAAGCTGCAGAGGGCCCCCCCCATCCCAAAACAGTCCAGTGGCACCTTTAAGACCAAGTTTTATTCAGGTACAAGCTCTCCCTCCTCTGCGAGGGCAGATCTGCACGTCCCCCCCCCCCAAATAGCTGGCAATTCAAAACAGTCCAGTGGAGCCTGAGCGGTGGGTGTTGCCTTCTGACACACTTCTGGTGATGTCAGGGTGTGTGGCATATGCAAATAAGTTATGCTAATGAGTTATGCTAATGAGCTCCTGCACCTCTTTTTCTACGAAATGACCCCTGGTTGTGAGACAGCATAAAGAACCCAAGACGCTTCAGGGCTGACTGGGAAATATATTTACAAAATCCTCCTGAGAGACTCAGCACCAAACGGAGACAAGTAAATAACAAAACATGTTATCTCGTTCCCCGTTTGCATTTTTGGATTAGCTCCTCCTGCGTCCGTTGGATGAAAACAGCAACTGCCTGGAGGTAGCATGTAGCTTGCGAAAAGATGCTGTAAAGCTCAAACATGGGTGTTTCACAACCAGTGACAGTCTTCTATGGTTTCCCCATTGATGCTGCAGCTGCCGACAGAGCCCAGCATCAATGGAGCTTCCACGGAGCCTGTTTCGCTACCATTTCCCTGTCCCAGTCATCCGTGGTGGCTATTCCCCCTGCCCTATGGGGCAGAGCTTTGGGGAAGGGGTTTTTACAAATTTACAGTCGACGTATCACTGTAAAGTTATAACCATGTCTCTCCGTTTCTGTGAAATCTCACCTGTCATTTAGTGTCAAGTCAACTGAATGCCCTTTTCATTGTGGAGGTATAATCAGAGGAGTTAGAGACTGTGTTTTAAAATGAAAACTGGGGATTCAGAGAACCTAATAGACTGTGGTAACATTAAAATATGTCAATCCAGCCATCCAGCAATGGAAATGGCACTGATGTGGGCAGGACCCGGAAGACCGTCCTGGACTCCGCCACCCACGCGGGTGCCAGCCTTGTTTAGCTGTGATCTTTCTCAAAATTGCAGCAAAGTGTCAAGAAAGATGAGGGAAACCATGGAGATGCAAGGAAGCGCCACAGATCGGGAGAGGGGGACCTGCATCCAAACTGGAACAAACATCCCATGCAGGCCCGTAGCCAGGGTTAGGGTTAGGGGGCACTGGCGAGTCAAATTAAAAGTAATCTGATTAAAGAAAGTGGGGCGCAGGAATCCCGTGCTACACTGATCTCTGCTCCAGCCGCCAGCAAGTTCGAGTCTCCCTCCTGCTTCGAGCATCTAGTCGACCTCCTCCCCCAGAGGTCCTTGGCTGGAGCTGTCCCTCCTGGGGGACGAAGGCCATGACGCCCTGGGCTGGATGGGAAATTGGGGGGGGGCTTGCCATTAAGTCAAGGGGGGCTAGCCCCGAGACGCCCCACTGTAGCTACCGGCCTGATCCCATGGGTAAATGGCCAGGTAGTCATTTATTTATGTATCTGATTCATTTATACCCCACCTTTCTCCCAGGTTGCTGCATGACGGAGTGAGCTCCCATCTCTAGTTCCAGCTCCTGCCAACCTAGCAGTTCGAAAGCAAGAAATTGCAAGTAGATTGCAAGTAGGTACCACTTCAGTGGGAAGGTCACAGCGTTCCATGCGCCTTGGTGTTTAGTCATGCCGGTCCCATGACCACGGAAACATCTTCGGACAGCGCTGGCTCTTCGGCTTTGAAACGGAGATGAGCATCGCAACCCTAGAGTCGGACTCAACTGGCTTTCGAGCAAGGGAACCTTTACCTTTTTCTCCTCCGTGGGGACCAAAAACAGCCGACATCCTTCTCCTCCCCTCCATTTTATCCTCACAACAACCCTGCGAGGTAGACTAGGCTGAGGAGTGCATGTACTGGCCCAAGGCATGAGTGGGGATTCGAACCTGGTTCTTCCACATACCAGTCCAGCGCTCTTAACCACGACACCCCACAGCAGCCCTCTTGAGCAGAGTGCGTAGGGCGCCTGGAGACCTCTCGCTAGTACACTTGACCTTCAGACAAGCAAGGCCAGCTCCCCTGGGGAAAATGACAGCGGTGGAGAGTGGACCCACTGGGGTCCCTCCCCAAACCCCGCCCTCCCCAGGCTCCGCCCCCAAAACCTCCAGGCCACCTTGGTGCAGGGTGCTGGCAGAGCAAGGGCCGGATCCGGTGGGTTCTCCTGGGGCTTTTGTGGGAAACCTTCCTGGCAGGTTTATTTGTTCCGGAAATTTGACCGCCCCCGACCTCCACACCTGATGTCAAGGTGGCTCTGAACTGAACCAAGAAAGCAAAACCCAGGAAGGCAATAAAAAGGAGTCAATAAAAGAAATCGCCCGATAAAAGGAGTCAGTAAATTGTGCCTGACATTATGAGAGGGAGGGCCAGAGGAAGGATATCTCTCTCACAGCTACCAAAATGCCTGCCTTTTTAAATCCCGCCCCTCGATATTTCCAGAAGGGAGATTTTACTCGGGCCAAGTGGGGTGGGGTGGGGGCAGTTTTCCTTCTAAGCTGAGTGAGTGTGAGCCGGCTCACAATTTTTTAGCCTCCGGCTCACCATTGGTGTCTCCGCTCAGGAAGGACGGGGCTCCCGAGCAGACGAATTCATGCAGGAGCCCAATCGCTCGCTCACCACTTCCATGCCAGGAGCTCACAAAGTAGGATTTTTGCTCACGAGACTCTCCACAGCTCAGAGGGCACACTTGGTAGGGGGTAGGATGCACCCCAGGTTTAAAGCCCTTGCTTTCTGGGTTCCCACTTCTGCCTGCCAACCTCCAGGTGGGGCCTGGAGATCTCCCAGAATTACAATTGCTCTCCAGACAACAGAGATCAGTTCCCTTGGGTGACATGACTGCTGTGGAGGGTAAGCTCCAAGGGTCATTTCCCTGCAGGAGCGCACAGGAGCGGAGCTCCGGCAGTAAAGAGCCCAGGGGGCGGGCACATGCAACAAGCCCCACCCCCTGCTCCCAGCAGCCCTCAGTCAGAGCAAGAAGCAGCCGGGTAAGTTGCAGAGTCCCCCCCCGGTCCCCCGGTCCAAAACAGTCCAGTGGCACCTTTAAGACCAAGTTTTATTCAGGTACAAGCTCTCCCTCCTCCGCGAGGACAGATCTGCACGTTTCCCCCCCCCCAATAGCTAGCAATCCAAAACAGTCCAGTGGTGCCTTCTGACACACTTCCGGTGATGTCAGGGGGTGTGGCATATGCAAATAAGTTATGCTAATGAGTTATTCTAATGAGCTCCTACACCACTTTTTCTACGAAATGACCCCTGGTAAGCTCTATGGCCTTATGCTCCACCGAGGCCCTTCCCCTCCCTAGGCCTGGAGCTGGCATCCCTCCTCGGCGGAATCACCCTGCCAGTGTTTTTGTCCCGGCTTCCCCTTTTCAGCCTGGCATGGAAACAGGAGGAAGGGAAAGGAACGGAGACCTGTTGAGAGGCCGAGCTTGGCCGGGGCATGTGCGTGCGAGCGTGCAGGGCGTGTGCGTGTGCATGGAATGCAAATCAGCCGCCTTCCGCCAGCCCCTGTGCCGCTTCTAAGGTGGGGCGCCTGGGGCAGCCTTTCCCATGCCCCGGGTGGCAAGGGAAGTGTCAATATTGAACGGTGCCGTTATGAAAGCCGTGGGCCACGCTCCACCACCCCCAGCCCCCACCGACGCCACCACTGCACACAAAACAAGCCGGCTCAACGCAAGCATGGATGGGTAGCCCAGGAGGTGACCTGTTATTTTATACCTTACTTCAGTTCTAGCCCGCCTTTGTCAGGAAAGGCATCTCATTTGAGGGCAAGAGGAAAAGAGACCCTCCTGTCCTTCTGCGCCTTGCACCAAAGCAACAAGCATTTCAGCGTGATAACTGCCGCCCCGCCCCCAGTCAGGCAGGCTGCAGCAGGCTGGATGGAGGCCTCCGGTGAAGGTCAAACACCATCCAAGCTCCAAAGACAGCGAGAAGCACCGCAACAGAGGTCCAGCCTCGCACCACCGTGCACTCGCCTTGCACGGGCCTCGTGTCCGACCCACATCTCACGCGTAACCTCGGAGGGGGGGGCCTGGAAGGAGACTTCAAGGTCAAATGTCACCGAAGGCCAGAGGAGAAGCGTGAGACGCGGCAGGAGGCAGCCGCATCGTCAGCCTCGTGCCCACGCTTCTTGCACCACAGGCCTCTTGTGAAACTCACTGCTTGCCTCGCAGGTAACGCCAGGACCTCCGGCCTGGCAGGAGGCCTCAGCGCGAAAGGGCGTCACGAACAGTGCAAAGCAGAAGGGAAATGTGGGGGGACGTCTGCCTTCCCAGGACGTTTGTGCAAAGGACATTCGGAGGTCGTGGCGGGGCCAGGCACGGATGCGCAAAGACGTGAGAAACTTTTGCCCAGATTCTTACGGTTGATATGGCACAGTTGTGGCCGTTTTTGGGCTTCTTCCCGCACTTACATAACTGCTCTGTGCGGCGTTCAGGCGGTCTGCATCGGGCTGGCCCCCCCCCCACACACACACATGGATCCCCCTCCCAAGGAAAATATCGCACCCTCCTCCAGTTCCTGAAACGCTCACAGCTTATCTTTGACCATCAGCGTCCACATTTCTGTTAAGGACATTGTCTTGCGGCTTCCTTGTCAGTCTGCTGGGACTTCCGGTGCAATTTCTGGCATGCCCAGACAGGGCAGGCAGAAATGTGCCATCACCCAGCTTCTCCCTCCTTGCCTTCCTAAATGGGGGGGGGGGTCCCTGTCTCTGCTGCCAACCCCCCTCCCGCACACCACTAGCGCCCTCGGAGGGTAGCACAGCATCCCTGCAGCTCCCCCCTCCTCTCCCCACCCACCCCAGAGTCAGCTGCACGTGGGAGCTCATCCCCCGCATCTTTTCCCTGCCCAAAGAGCTCGCAAGGGTCTCTTCTGCCCACCCGCCCCCAGGATTAGAACCCAGAGCCAGGCAGGAGAGGGGTAGGAAATACCACCTACCTTTCGGCCAGGTACCATCCTGAGCTGGCTAGCAACAAGAGCGGCTGGGGAGTGACGCAGGCCGTCCCTCCCTCTTCCTCTAGGGCTGGTATGTTGGGCGAGGTCCCGTTTCCTAGGAAGGCACGGCAGGGAGGGGCAGCCCGAAGAGTGTCCTGCCGCAGGAAGGGAGAGCTGCGGGAGGCGGCCGAGGCGGCGCTGTCTAGTGGGCCATGCTCAGGACTGCAAGCTCTGGCCAGGCGGGAATTCAACAGGTGGAGCTCTCTGCCAGCAGGGCCCGTGCCAGGGTGAGATAAACCTTCGCCTATTGAACACGAGGCAGCTGAAGACAGCAGAGCCCTGCTGGGGCTGTGCCAGTGGGCCTGAGTGGGGGGGACTGGGAGGCCTTTGGGTCTGGGGGCTCTAAAGGAGGCTGCAGCCCAGAGGGCTCGGACGCCTGGGTCCTTCGGAGGACCCAGGAGGTGGCTCCACTGGGGCAATACTGCGGAACCTCCCCTCTCCGCTCCAAATGGGAGCCTGTGGAATGGCCTGGGAATGCAGGGTGGGGGGGGGACTAATGCTGTGTTTCCAGCAGCCTGGCTGGTCCCCCCACCCCACCCCACGCCAGGGGAGGGCTGGTTGGCGTGACAGGCAGGGAGCGCAAACGGACCATATTAGGGGATGATTCTGGTGCCAAGAAGCCTCAGGAATGTAAATAGGGAAAGGGTTTGACCTCGCCGGGCGGCTTCCCCAGCCCCACACTGTGGGACAGGAAGGCAGGAGGAAGCAGCCCCCCAAGGGGGGGGCACTTTGCCAGATGGCTTGGGGGGGGGAGGGAATGGTCCAAAGGGTGGATCTGCAACAGGGCTCGCTTTGCAGAAGTCAACCCCCACTCCCGGAACAGAGCATTGCACTGCCATTGTGGCATGCCTCTGAGCATGTGCAGAGTGTTTTTGGTATGTCATCTGAGGGACTGGGATGAGAGGCGCGGAGCTGGGACCAGAGGACGTGCCTCCAACTGAAGTCAGAGCTCTGGCGCTGTAATTTCGAGAGGTTCACACGTGCCCCCAAAGTTCTCGGGTTTCGACGCCCGTCCCTTCTCTAAGAATCAGACTTCTTTTGTGATTAGTGGGAGGGGGGTGCATCTGGGCCAGTCGCAAGTGGAAAAGCATCCCCCCCACACACACACATAAAAGTCGTCCTCTCCCCTCCCCGCGTCACTGCCTCTCAAGTTAGCAAGCCTTCGGGAACTGAGCAACGGCTCCTCTATAAATACAACCTGAGAGTAACCTTGAAAAGAAAAGGAAATGGTGACGGAGGGTTTCCTAAGAGCTGAGCGACACCGTTGCTGGGGACGGCCGGGGACCGGAGCCCTCTGTGTGCAGGAGCCCAACCCGAAGAGCAGCCAGGGGTAGGAGCAGTGTGACTTATTTTATTTATTCATACCCCACTTTTCTTCCCGATGGGGACCAGTGTTCCCTCTAAGGTGAGTTAGGGTGAGCTAGCTCACCGTTTTTTTCGCTTCCGGCTCACACGTTTTTGTCTTGGCTCAGGAAGGATGGGGCTCCAGAGCAAACGAACTCATGCAGTAGCCAAATCTCTCGCTCACAGTTTTAATCCCAGCAGCTCACAATGTAGAAGTTTTGCTCACCAGACTACACAGCGTAGAGGGAGCATTGATGGGAACCCGTAGCCACTCACGTCATCCCTCCTCTCCTCGATTTTATCGCCACAATAATCCCGTGAGGTAGGTTAGGCTGATAGCACGTGACTGGAGATGTAAAATTTTCAGAAATTTTGAAGCTCGGGAAAAAACCCCGTTTCCCCCCCGTTTTTTCTAGATTGAAAGTCATTCTGTTACTTTAGGAACATAAAATATGACTATGGACATTTTTACTTGGCATGAAATTATCAGAACTAGCATATTAAAAATATAGTGGTATCCAAACAATTATTTCAAACAGAATACCCACCCACATGCAAGAACAAAACTGAAACTTTTTTATTTTCTTGTGACAGTAGCACCTCCTAAAGGAAGAAATGCATCTCGTTCTTGCATTGGAGGTTTCAGTTTGTAACCTAGGACTTGCTTGTCCTCAGTGCACAGAAATTAGATCAATCTGATACCATATATATATATATTAGAAATCATTTGGAAAATATTTGAACACCTTGTCTTAAAATATTTTATTCATCATGTTAAAATAAAACATTCCATAATCAATTATTTTCTTTTTTTTCTTTTTTCAATTTTTCCAATTTTTCAAAAAAAACCCAAAAAGGCTTCAAGAAAAAAACGGAAAAAAAACAGTTTTTTCCAGAATTTTTCCGGGTTTTTTCCGGGCCTTCACATCTCTACATATGACCGGCCCAAGGTCACCCAGCAAGCTTCCATGGTACAGTTGGGATTCAAATGTGGGTCTCCCAGATCCTGGGCTGACACTCTAACCACTGCGCCACACTGGCTTCCAATTCTGAAAACATTAATACATGAAATGACCTTACACTGAATCCGATCACAGGTCCATCCAGGTCAGTATTGCCCACTCAGACTGCCAGCCGCTCTCCAGGGTCTCAGGCAGAGAAAAGTCTTTCACGTCACCTCTTACCTGTTCCTTTCAGATGCAGATGGTGGGGATTGAACCTGGGACCTTCTGCAGGCAAAGCAGAGGCTCTTCCACTGAGCCACAGCCCCTCCCTTGAGAGCAGGAACTGGGGAATGCAGCCCTCGGGTCCCCCCCCACCAACCCCTGCTGTCCCCCACACCAGCCTGACTGACTCTCTGCTTTTTGACTCCAAAGGGGCAGGGGGGAAAACAGTCTCCCTGCTCCAGCCCCACAGAAGGACCTGATCCGCATTGCTTTCAAAGGCCAACCTACTAGGGATCCTCGCTATGAACTGAGTCCCTAAATGTTCCCAGGGGTCATTTCGTAGAAAAAGAGGTGCAGGAGCTCATTAGCATGACTAATTTGCATATGCCACGCCCCCTGACATCACCACAAGTGTGTCAGAAGGCAACACCCACCGCTCAGGCTCCACTGGACTGTCTTGGATTGCTAGCTATTGGGGGGGGGGGAACGTGCAGATCTGTCCTCGCAGAGGGGGGAGGGCTGGTACCTGA
>NW_015172014.1:116728-119060 GCF_001447785.1 Gekko japonicus | reverse complement strand
GGGGGGGGGGGGGGGGGTGGGCTTCTGCAACTTACCCGGCTGCTTCTTGCTCTGACTGAGGGCTGCTGGGAGCAGGGGGCGGGGCTTGTTGCATGTGCCTACCCCCTGGGCTCCTTACTGCCAGAGCTCCGCTCCTGTGCGCTCCTGCAGGAAATGACCCCTGAATGTTCTACTTCAGAAGCCAATGGGAGTCATGAATGCCTTGCACAGCAGGCCTGGGGGGGTTGGCTCTGCTTGAGCTGCTGCCCTGGGGGGGCACTGGGGGCCAATAGCAAGAGGAGCTGCGCTGCCCCCCGTGGTGCTTCCTGGCCTATCAGGGCCAATGGCTCCAATGGCTCCAGGGCTGCTTTATTTGGGGGGGGGGAGAGAATTATCAGGCAGTGTGAGAATAAGAGGGTTGCAAGCAAGTACCCTGGGGGTGTGTGTCTCTGGTTCTGTCTTGGAGACATGGAAGGGGCCGAGAATATTTCCCATCAACATGCCAGGTTTCGATGCTGCGATTGGGGAGTCTTGCAGCCATTCTAGATGGCTCCCCGGAACCCTCTTGTCCCCATTGTACAGACGGGGAAGACTGAGGCCAAGAAGGAAAACCCTTGCAAATAAGCTTATGCGTGGGTAGGGCCCGGTTTTGAAGAAAAAGGAAGGGTGTGGGGTTCACCTGTGCGTGGAAATTTCATCCCCTGACCCATCCAGCCCCTCCCCACCAACCCCACCCACGTTCAAGGCAAAGGGCCGTTCTGCTCTTCCATAATTACATTTTCCCTAGCACAGAAAGTAGTCATGTATGGCTGCGAGAGTTGGACTATAAGGAAGGCCAAGCGCCAAAGAAGAGATTCTTTTGAACTAGGGTGCTGGAGAAGACTCTTGAGAGTCCCTTGGACTGCAAGAAGATCAGATCAGTCAGTCCTAAAAGAAATCCACCCTGACTGTTCCCTGGAAGGCCAGATAATGAAACTGAAGCTCAAATACTTTGGCCACCCAATGAGAAGGGAGCACTCACTGGAGAAGAAGGCCCTGATGCTGGGAAAGACTGAAGGTCAAAGAAGACGGGGACGGCAAAGGATGAGAGGGTTAGACAGTGTCACAGATGCAACGAACATGAAGTTGAGCCAACTTCAGAGGACGGCAGAAGACAGGAGGGCCTGGCGTGATCTGGTCCATGGGGTCGCGAAGATTCGGACTCGACTGTGCGACTGAACAACAACAACAAAAGCACAGAAAACAGGTGCTGGGGCTCACCTTCGTCTCCACGCAAGCAGTGATTTATTTTTTATCAAGAAACTTCTATTTTGTTTACTCATTTATTAAAGCATTTATAACTTGCATTTCAAGGCGGCTTAAAGATCGAGACGGGTCGCTGTGTCAGTCTGTCTGTAGCAGTGGAAAAGAGCAGGAGTCCAGGAGGAGCTAAAAGACTAACAAAATTTGTGGCAGGGGAGGAGCTTTCCTGAGTCACCGCCAACGCTCCCTCTAAGCTGTGGAGTCTTGTGAGCAAAAATTCTCCCTGGTGAGCTACTGGCATGAAAGTTGCGAGCAAGCGATTTGGCTGCTGCATAAACTAGTTTGCTCTGGAGCCCCATCCTTCCTGAGCGAAGGCAAACATGTGTGAGCTGGAGGCTAAAAAACGGTGAGCTAGCTCACACTCACTCAGCTTAGAGGGAACACTGGTCACTCACTTCTTCTGATCATCTGACAATAGTTTAAAAAAAATACTTCTAGGACATCTCTTCCCACAAACTGTGGGCTTCTGGGCAGTTTACAATACATCCTTAGCATTTATACACCACTTTAACTGTGCAAACTGCTTGACATCCACTATCTGGTCATAATCCTTCCCAACGACCCTATGAGGTTGGCCTTATTGTCCCTACATTGCATAGGGGCCGTGGCTGAGACAGAGGCTTGCCTAAGGCCATGGCAGAGGTGAGCTCTGGACCACAGGCTTCCTAATTTGGAGCACGGGTTCTGAGCCGCCCTGCTGTGCTAAGCTCATCTTTCGAACCCGGAGCTCTGCCTAGCAGGCCGTTCTGCTGGGTTCTCCCACTCCAGTGGCTCATCTAGGACCACATTTGGTAGGAAATTTGGGCGAGGGCAGTGGAGAATTCTGTGTATGTGTGTGAAATGTTAACTCCCCCTCCCCTAAAAAAAACAAAACATTTCAGCTGCCTTTTATATCCCAACTCTGGGTCCCCGGCTATTGTGCCTCTCTGTGGTATCTATTTCCCAAGTCTCTGGAGAAGCAAAGAAATTGGCTGGAGAGGCTGTGACAAGACAGGCAGGGTTCCAAGACAGATGAGATTTCATTCTTGGCTGGGGGGGGGGCAGCAAAGAA
>NW_015172014.1:107474-116558 GCF_001447785.1 Gekko japonicus | reverse complement strand
CGGCATCAACAGAGATCCAGACATGCAGAGGGCGTGGGCTACAGATCTGGAGCTCCGGCCTCGGAGCGTCTTCCGCATGGAATGATGCATACCGGCGGCAGTACGGGCGATCCAGGAGCCCGAATGCCTGGCTTTGCCTTATTATAATGTTTTTCGAAATCCTCACAACATCCCTAAGGGGAAAATGAGACCAAGTCACCCCGTCATCGCACACAAAGTCATGCAATGAACCTCATGACGCCAAGTCTCACCGGATTGTCACTGCAATGTATAGAGGCTGCGATTAAACAAAAAGAAGTCTCTCTCTGAGCATGCACAGTATGCATTTCCCTCACCACGGTTCTCCCCTGCACCTTAAGGCTCTGGCTTTCACAATCAGATGGTGCATTTCCCAGGCAAGAAGCATCCAAGCTAGCAGAAATAACCGCAGAACTAAAAAAAACTCATATAGTCAAATTGCTCCTAAAGCCTTGTGAGGAAAAAGGACTGCCTCAGAGTCAATGAAGCACAACAAGAGAATCCCACAGAGTCTGGGGCCAGTGTGGAGAAGGCCCTGTGTTGTGTCGCCACCTGCCGCAGCCTGGGATAAAATGACACATGATATGTTTTTAAAACCACAAGAACCAGCCATGAAGAGGGTAGATCAAGATGGGTAGCAGAAGGTCGGTAGTTCAGCAGTTCGAGACCCGAGTGCCACATGACGGAGTGAGCTCCCATCTCTGGCCCCAGCTCCTGCCAACCTAGCAGTTTGAAAGCAAGAAACGGCAAGTAGATAAGTAGGTACCGCTTCAGTGGGAAGGGAACAGCGTTCCATGTGCCTTGGCATTTAGTCATGCCGACCACATGACCACGGAAACATCTTTGGACAGCGCTGGCTCTTCGGCTTGGTAACGGAGATGAGCACCGCATCCCTAGAGTCGGATTCGACTGGCTTTCGAGCAAGGGAAGCCTTTACCTTTACCTTAGCAGTGGAAAAGAGCAAGAGTCCAGGAGCACCTGAAAGACTAACAAAATAGCTGGCAGGGGAGGAGCTTTCCTGAGTCACTGCTGACGTCTTCAGATGGAGGGGGGTTAGATTGGGATGGTGCTACTGGAGGAAGGGGGGGGTTCCTTCCTACCATTTCCCCCAACAGAAACTGGTCTTTTCCTCTCCAGCTGCAGTTAACCATGGCAGGGGAAACAAGACAGCAACTTTACATGGGCCACAGGTCTTTCCTCCACCAGGGCTTGTTACAGCTCTGGAAGGGGGGAGAGATCTATAGAGAAAACAATGCGGAGGGAAAGGGTTAACCCCACTCCCCTGACGCCGTGGCCCTGATCCACCTCAGCCTCCCCCACGTCTGCTTTTTAAGGTTATTATTTCTTTTTCCCTCTTGGGTTTCCCAAGGGATGTGCGGTCTCACCCTCAGCTGGTGAAATGGCAGCAGTTGAACCCCCAGGTCGTTTCAAGGTCAAGAGAGGCTCTTTTGTCCTTTTTAGACATTTTACCCCTTGGCCAAGGATCTGAACTCGAGTCCCCCAGTCCAAGAGAAAATGACTTTTGTATTCGGCAAGCGCTGTAGATATCATAGAGAGGCACTGCACACACTGCGTGGCATGGAAGAGGCCGACGGATGCACCTGACGAAGGGCAGGGTGCAAGCACGATGTAGGAATAAAATATCAGAGGGGCTCCTGGTGGACCCAGATGGAGGTGGTCCTGTTTGTGCATTAGGTGACAGAGCACCAAACACCCATGAAGTATCCGGCACTGGCCACTACAATGTTCCCTCTAAGCTATGGAGTCTTGTGAGCAAAAATTCTACTTTGTGAGCTCCTGACATCAAAGTTGTGAGTGGGCGATTTGGCTCCTGCATACATTTGTTTGCTCTGGAGCCCTCCTTCCTGAGCTAAGACAAAAATGTGTGAGCCGGAGGCTAAAAAACGAAGAAGAAGAAGAGGAGGAGGAGGAGGAGGAGGAGATTGGATTTATACCCTGCCCTTCACTTGGAGTCTCAGAGCGGCTTACAAACTCCTTTCCCTTCCCCTCCCCACAACAGACACCCTGTGAGGTGGGTGGGGCTGAGAGAACTCTGACACAAACTGCTCTTTTTCAAGGACAGCTGTGCCAGAGCTTGTGACTGACCCAAGGTCACATCAGCAGGTGCAAGTGGAGGAGTGGGGAATCAAACCCGGTTCGCCCAGATTAGAGTCCGCACACTTAACCACTACACCAAACTGGCTCTAGCTCACACAAACTGGGAGCTAGCTCACACAATCTCAGCTTAGAGGGAACACTGCTGGCCAGATGAACTGCACAGGTGACAAACAATACCCAAGACTCCTGTGGTGTGGACTGGGCACACGGCTGGGTGTGTCTCCTGTCTAGGACTTCCAATATGTGAAAGAACACGCAAGACAGTCGTGGAGGATCTCGACTGCAGCCATGATAGGCATGCAAGGGCCTGGGGCTTGAGCTGGGACTCAGACACCTCAGGTGCCCAGGATCGGGGCCAGTGCTCCCTCTCAGCTGTGGAGCCTTGTGAGCAAAAATTCTACTTTGTGAGCGACTGGCATTAAAGTTGTGAGCCAGCGATTTGGCTGCTGCATCAATTAGCTTGCTCCGGAGCTGTCCTTCCTGAGCGAAGCCAAAAATCTGTGGCCACATAACCACTACACCAAACTGGCTCTAGCTCACACAATCTCAGCTTAGAGGGAACCCTGAATTCAGGGCCGCACCAGAACTCCGGCTCATCACATCCAAGGTCAAGAGAGCTGGGAGGGCAGCTTCGCATTGAGCCGGGCAGGCCAGAAGCAGCAGCCAGTGTGGTGCAGTGGCGAGAGTGCTAGACTAGGAGCTGGAAGACCCGGGTTCGAATCCCTGCCCTGCGGTGGAAACTCGCTGGGTGACCTTGGGCCAGTCACGCCCTCTCAGCATCAGCTACCTCACAGGGTTATCGTGAGGATGAAACGGAGAATGATGGAAGCTGCCTTCGGTCCCCACTGGGGAGAAAGGCAAAGTATAAATGAAGTAAGTAAATAAATAAGATGTCTGAGTCAGGATGAAATGGGTTTGTGGCGCCAGACTGGTTGATGACACAGAGAATATCCTCATGTGGGGAGGGGGCAGCCACATATGTGAAATAAATAAATGCATCCCTGTGCAGGAGAATTCGTGCGAGTCGAACTTCTCGAACCTGTGAGAGCTGGGTTCGAGTCTCCTCCTTGCCATTGTAACTGGCCGTGGCGGGCAAGCCACACAATGGGAGGCCTGCTTCGCGCAGGAGCCTGTAGAATGGGCTGTGCTACTTCAGATTGCAGGTGGGGGAATCACATTTTTAAAATGCCCCCCCCCCAATTCTATAAAAAAATTCTGCAAGGTGTACGCTAGTGCATCAGGGGGACACTGGTGCTGATTTTGAAAGAGATTGGATTCATACCCTGCCCTTCACTACCCAAGGGAGTCTCAGAGCGGCTTACAAACTCCTTTCCCTTCCCCTCCCCACAACAGACACCCTGGGAGGTCGGTGGGGCTGAGAGAGCTCTGACAGAAACTGCTCTTTTTCAAGGACAGCTCTTATCAGAACTACGGCTTGCCCAAGGTCATCCAGCAGCTGCAAGCGGAGGAAGAAGAAGAAGAAGAGATTGGATTTATACCCTGCCCTTCACTACCCAAGGGAGTCTCAGAGCAGCTTACAAACTCCTTTCCCTTCCCCTCCCCACAACAGACACCCTGTGAGGTGGGTGGGGCTGAGAGAACTCTGACAGAAACTGCTCTTTTTCAAGGACAGCTCTTGTCAGAACTATGGCTTGTCCAAGGTCATCCAGCAGCTGCAAGTGGAGGAGTGAGGAATCAAATCTGGTCCTCCCAGATTAGAGTCTGCGCACTTTTTAAAAAATATATCATTTTAAATTAATTTTTAATTTTACAACATTGTTTTCAACAACATTATTTTTGTAAACACCGCGCGAAACACACGGGGGGGGGGGGGGTTGTACATCTACATAACAGATCTAACATATCCTCTCTCAAGAGTATCTGCTAGAGTACAGTCAAGCTATTTCGTGAGCCTTGAAAACACTGTCAAATTATCTCACATTCAAAAGAAAAGTAAGATTCTCTATACCGGGTTCTTTGGAGTCATCCCACCGTTTTCTAAGTAACGAATCACGGGGAACCAAACCGCCTGGAACCGCTTTTGAAATTGAACCGGCGGCAGAGCTGATGGTGCTGTAGGGGGTGTGCGCCCATAAATAAAACATCCCCAGATTTCCTTTTGCCAACCAGTTAAGGTGGGGATAGTCTTTTGTTTCCATTTGTGTGCAATAGTTATTTTTGCTGGCGTCAGTAAAGTGGATGAGTCCGGGCGCTTAACCGCTACACCAAACCGCCACCCCTTCCCTGCCACCTGGACTGGCGCCGTCTCCTTTGTCTCCTCAGGATTCCAGTGCCACCTTTTGCTGAGGGGGGGGGGTGTCATCCGGCACTCATTCCCTACCTGTAATGTGGGGATAAGAGAGACTGACCTGCTGGAAGGACAAATGCCAACGTCAAGTGATTTGCCTCTGAATCACTTCTGTGACTCAGCTCAAGCGGTGACTGAAAAAAAACTGAAGGCTTAGGAGTTCTGTGCCTTGTGTCGGCTTGCCAGTTTCCAGGTGAGGACTGGAGATTCATTACCCTGGAGGAAACGGCTGTTTCGGGGGGGGGGACTCTGTGGCATTATAGCTCCCCCACACCTCACCTTCCCAAGGCTCCATCCCTAAATCTCAAAGAATTTCCCAACGCAGGGCTGGCCACCCGTCCGTGCAGGGTCCCATGCACAGGACAACACTGGGAGGGGGGGACGGAGCTGACAATTTACAAACGGATTTAATTATGCAAATAAAGCAAACTTTGTATTTATTTATTTATTTATGTTGGCACTTAACGTGCATGTAGCAGCAGTTAGTTGGGGTACAGTTTCCCTTCCTGTTTCTTAATTTTGGAGGCCTTGTGGACGAAAGAAAGGAAAGGGGTGTATGGGGGAGGGGGCAGGAAGAGATCTTGGAAAGGAATTGGTTCAGGGAAAGGGAGCTGAAGGCCGGCTAGCCTCCCTGCCAAATTCTCCCTGTCACGTTTCCGTGCCGCCTTCCCCCACCCGTGAGTGTTTTGCGCACATCTCCCTTCCTCATTTTATTCTCACAACAATCCAGTGAGGTAGGCCTGGCTGAGAAGGAACAGGACTGGCCCAAGGTCACCCAGCAAGCTCTCCTGGCCGAGCGAGGTGCCCCACATCCTGGGGCAATATTCTGACCACTGTGCGCCATTACACCGGCTTTCAGGCCTCAGCCTCTGGTATACCAACAAAATGGGATCCGCTCTCTTTCTGAAATAAGAAGTGCTGAGGCTCACGTTTATGTGTAAATTTGTCCCCCAAACTCTGGATGCGTGGGGCTGGTTGTGGTGAATGCTCCCTCTAAGCTGCGGGGTCTTGTGAGCAAAAACTCTACTTTGTGAGCTCCTGGCATTCAAGTTGTGTGCAGGTGATTTGACTACTGCATAAATTAGTTTGCTCTTCTGGAGTCATCCTTCCTGAGCAAAGACAAAAATGTGTGAGCCAGAGGCTTAAAAACTGCGAGCTAGCTCAAACTAACTCAGCTTAGAGGGAACACTGGACCCCTCTTCTCCCCCAGGAAGACCAGCAACCCAGCCCAGCTCTGGATCCACAGATGTAGTAGACGAAACTTCTTCAGATGCCCAACCAAACCCTTCCAAGGAAGGGGGATACCTCTCTCCTATATTTTTTTGGCAAATCAGAAACCCTGCCCACCTCAACCACTGACCCCAAAACATGCCTACGCATCCCTTGAACAGAAGGACCAACCTAGTCCACCGGGGTCTTCCATAACAGGTTGGGTTCTCCCAAGATGAACTGAAAGGATCAAAGCACATGGATTAGGGGCCACAATGCAGGAGGATTCCGCCCGTCCTCTGCGCTGTTTTCCTGGTCTCTCCCCACCCCTCTCTTGCCGTTATTTGCTCCTCAGAGACAAACGGGGTGGAGGAAACTGGCATCAAGTCACAGCCGATTTTATTGACCCCATAGGGTTTTTCGGACAGACGTTCAGAGGTGGCTTGCCAACTGCCTGCCTCTACACGGCAACCCTGGGGAGCAGTTTGTGTCAGAGTTCTCTCAGCCCCACCTACCTCACAGGGTGGCTGTTGTGGGGAGGGGAAGGAGTTTGTAAGCCGCTCTGAGACTCTGAGTGAAGGGTGGGGTATAAATCCAATCTCTTCTTCTTCTTCTTCTTCTTCTTCTTCTTCTTCTTCTTCTTCTTCTTCTTCTTCTTCTTCTTCTTCTTCTTCTTCTTCTTCTTCTTCTTCTAATACTAACCAGGGCCGACCCTGCTTAGCTTCTGAGGTCGGGCTAATCTGGGGCCATCCAGATTAGCTTGCGGGGAGCGCGGGGTATAAATGAAATTAATTAATTAAATAAATAAATAAATGCACCACGTCAGAGAAATGTATGAGCCCCATAAGCTAAGCACGTTCCAAAATATTGCTTTAATTGGGTCCAATGCTCCCTCTAAGCTGTGGAGACTTGTGAGCAAAAATTCAACTTTGTGAGCTCCTGGCATTAAAGTTGTGAGCGAGCGACGTGGCTACTGCATAAATTAGTTTGCTCTGGAGCCGCCTTTCCCGAGATAAGACAAAAATGTGTGAGCCGGAGGCTGAAAAACTATGAGCTAGCTCACACTAATGCAGCTTAGAGGGAACACTGATTGGGTCAAACCTCCTGTCTCCGGCAACGTGATGTCCGAGACAGAAAGGGTCAAGACTGTGATCACTGGGTAGAGGAGACCCACTTTCCTGATTTCAGCGGGTCAGAACTGTTGTACTACAAGCAAAAATATTTGTGAAATCCCCCTAAATCCCAGCTCTCACATCGGGATGTCATTTCCCCATGGATCACGAGAACGATCCCCAGAGACCAGGACGACTGCCCACAAATCCTGAGTCTGATGTCTCAATCCCTCCCCCAAAAAAACCTCCACCTGATCTAGAAACGTTCTTTGCTGAACGCATGAAAGATAAAATTCCTAGCCGCCCGTCGGCTGCTGGTGCTCACACCGCTTATTCGCCTGGAGGGAAGCCCTCATGTCAACCCAACACGTGTGCATCGCTCTGGCACACCAGGGAATGGGGGAGAGGCCTCTTGCACGGGCTCAGAGCAATGTTCCCTCTAAGCAGTGGAGTCTTGTGAGCAAAAATTCTACTTTGTGAGCTACTGGCATTCAAGTTGTGAGCGAGCGATTTGACCGCTGCATAAATTAGTTTGCTCTGGAGCCCTCCTTCCTGAGCTGAGACAAAAATGTGTGAGCCGGACGCTAAAAAACTGTGAGTTAGCTCACACCAACTCAGCTTGGAGGGAACCCTGGCTCAGAGACAGGCTTCTCCGAGTCTGCATGTATGGAGGGGCAGATCCCAGCACAAAATGCTGCTCGTTGGGAAAAACAAGAGATCTCACAGACACAAAAACAGAGGTCGGGCAAGGCCTGAAGGTTCAAACGGAGCCCCGAGTCGCTTCCTGGGAGCAGAGAGACGCCGCTTAGTGGGGCTTTAGGGTGTGCAAGTACCTGTTTGGCTAATTCTAAAAAGTGCAGCGAAAAAAGGGGAACATGTGCAGATCTTTTAGAGGGCAGACGTGTTGGTTCGGAGTTGGACATTTATATCTGAGTCCAGGAGCCCCTTAGAGAAATCAAGAGTTTCAGGGTGGGAGCTTTGCTTCCAAGTTCCACCCTGAAACCCTTGATTGTCTCGAAGGGGCTCCTGGACTCAGATATAAATGCAGAGCTGTGAATCTCTCCCATGGTGACGTGATACCCCCTCGGATCCAGGCACGGTGGCTCCTCTTCCCTGCGCGTGATGCGTGCAGAGCAGAGGGGAGTCTGCAGTGGTAGCTAACAGAGTTAGTGCGCGCACATGGCCCGCACACATGGGGAGGGTCTTCTCTGTATGTGTTGGTCTGCTGGGTCATAGGGTCCCCCAGCCACATGACACAATACCCAGGGACATGATGCACCATCGGAGGAGTATTAATAGGTGCTTGCATGACCCACCACAAAGGCCAAGGCGGAATTCCCATTAAGGAGGGGGGGGTGTTGAAAGAGCAGGCCTCTCAGCAAGGGGGTGTCCTGAGGGGGAGGGCTGCCCACAACACCCCCCAAGTGCTGCTGACCAACGCTCCCTCTAAGCTTTGGAGTCTTGTGAGCAAAAATTCTACTTTGTGAGCTACTAGCATTAAAGTTGTGAGCGAGCGTTTGCTCTGGAGCCCTCCTTCCCGAGCTAAGACAAAAAAAACCCTGTGAGCCGGAGGCTAAAAAAACTGTGAGCTAGCTCACACTAACTCAGCTTAGGGGGAACTCTGCTGCTGACCCCGTTGACCTTTGGGCCCCCACATCTTACCCCCAGACACAGCACCCTCCCCACTTTCTCCAGCCCCAGGTTACCTCCTCTCCGCTTATCTGCTGGAACCCCGACGGCATCTCTGGTGGACGGGTGGCAGATTCGAATCCTGGTTGCAACGGCAAAGACCAGGCTGGAGGGACAAGATCCTCCGGCCTTCTTCTAGGGAGCAAGGCGGAATCCCAAATCGCTGTCCAGGCAAGAGGTGATAAAACTCATAAACTCCTGGGGAGGATTGGAGACTCTAGCTTGGGGGGGGGGGAAGGGGAGAAAGTAGGGAAGGGAGGAGGGGGCAGCGGCAGCGAGGGGGAGGAATGGAAAGAAAGTGGCTTAGGGAGAAGAGGGGGGCAAAGAAGAGGAGAGCGAGGAAGGATGGAAAGAGACGAACAGAGCCGGCAGAGAAGAGAAGAGAAAGCTGGAAAGGAAGGTGGAGAGGCAGGCTGGAAGAGAGAAAGAAAGGGAGAATGAGAGGGGGGGGGGAAGGAAGGAAGGAAGGAAGGAAGGAAGGAAGGAAGGAAGGAAGGAAGGAAGGAAGGGAGGAAGGGAGGAAGGGAGGAAGGGAGGAAGAAAGAAAGAAAGAAAGAAAGAAAGAAAGAAAGAAAGAAAGAAAGAAAGAAAGAAAGAAAGAAAGAAAGAAAGAAAGAAAGAAAGAAAGAA
>NW_015172014.1:102524-106938 GCF_001447785.1 Gekko japonicus | reverse complement strand
ACACGTGCCGTCTCTCGCCCCCTCTCAGAAGCCGTCGAAGCCGCTGACCCGCCGCGCATCTTGTGGCAGGGAGTCCCGCGAACCCATTCTGCCTTGGGCGAAGCTTCACTGTTCCCCTTCTCCCGGGTCGCTTGGCCTCACTTGGGTGTCCCCAATCTGCCTGGGGAGGGGGAGGACACAGTCTCTCTCTCTCTCTCTCTCTTGCAGCAGTCATTTTTTAGGGATCTCCCGCACCTCCTTGGCAGGCGCCCCCTCCTCCTGACACCTTAGGGTGTCTCCCCATGTCTGGTTCCTTGCTTTGGAGGAGGAGGAAGAGGAGGAGGAGATTGGAGTCTCAGCGCGGCTCACAAACTCCTTTCCCTTTCCCTCCCCCTCCCCACAACAGACACCCTGTGAGGCAGGTGGGGCTGAGAGAGCTCTGCCAGAAACTGCTCTTTTTCAAGGACAGCTCTGACAGAACGATGGCTTGCCCAAGGTCATCCAGCAGGTGCAAGTGGAGGAGTGGGGAATCAAACCCGGTTCTCCCAGATTAGAGTCCGCCCACTTACCCACGACACCAAACTGGCTTTGGATGCATTTTAAGAATTGTTGGTTAGCAACCAGCTGCTCCCAGGTTTCTGCTCCTACCGAGTCTGCCAGAGTTGGCGCTTGTGGCATGTGTGGAACAAAAAACCAGGAACCGGTTGGTCACCCAGTTGGTCTGAAGCAACGGAACAAAGATTCAGGTGGGGTGTGGGTCCAGGAGGCACCTGCAAGACCAGCAAAGTTTTATTCCGGGTATAAGCTTTCGTGTGTACACACGCTTTAGTGCGCGTGCACACAAAAGCTTATGCCCAGAATAAAACTTTGTTGGCCTTAAGGTGCCACTGGCAGGCCTGTAGCTAGGGTGGGGCATATCGGGGCCACGCCCCCTCACTTAACAGCCACGCCCCACACGTCCTGCTGCCAGAAACCATGTTTTTAAAAACGATTTATTTGGGTGTCATAGGCTGCGGTCACACGGAGCAGTAGCCACGCTGCAGAGACGGAAGATAGGCGGATTTTCCGGGCGCGATCTCACCGCAACTTCTGGGAAGCGTAGAGCTCCCATGGCAAACCCGAGGCTTCCCTCCGAAGATGCGCAGTTAAAAACTAGTACCTCCGAGGTACTAGTTTCCGGTAACTGCGGGGCAAGGGCGGGCATCTGATTGCGTTTCTGGTGGCATCCGGCACCCTCCCATGTCCCCTCGCAAAAAGGTGAAGAGGAAAGAAGAGCAGATGAGTTGTTGCGGGGGAGGGGGAGAGAGAGCTTCGCCCCAGCCAGCCCCCCCCCCCGCACCTTCCTGGGATGAGCAACGGTGGCATCACCTCCTGGGCAAGGCACGAGTGCCGGGGGCGAGGGACGACGCGGGGACTCAAGGGAAAGGCCATGGAGCAGGCAGTGGGTTCCTGGGTGGGGGTGGGGTACGACATGCAAAAAGTTTTTTTTCCAAGTCTCCACGGGATGGCGCACAAGCACCCAACGGCGCATGCGCACACTTCAGTTTAAAACCAAAACACAGCCCCGTTTGCCGCGCCGCGCCGCTTCTTTGCCGTGTTGTGTTATTGGCACCTCCCCCCTAACCACGGGACCTCGACGGAACCTCGAGGGGACGTCTGATCGCGCAGCCGCGCGTTAGTTTGCTCCGGGGCAAACAGCCACGCTTCCACCCCGCATTTTCCGGCCCGTGTGACCAGAGCCATGGTCGGTCAAAATAAGGGTCCGGTCTGCTCTTAATCTAACTAAGTTCCCTGTTCCCCGGCCCCAGCACCCTGGCCCCACCAACCAAATTTTTTTGGCTACACCCCTGGCCACTGACTGGACTCAAACTTTGCTCCAAAAATGTTCAAGAGGACATTTCTTTTAAAAATCAAGGGATCAGGATTGCCCTATAATGGAACGGCACAGGAAGAGGCTTTTATAGGGGAACAGGAGCTCGCGTGGTGTAGTGGTTAGGGGGCTAGACTAGGGTCTGGGAGACCCAGGTTTGAATCCCCACCCTGCCACGGAGGCTGCCTGGGTGGCCACCCACTCTCAGCCTGGACCACCTCACTGGGTTGTTGTTGTGGGGACAAAACGGAAGAATGTTGTAAACCACCTCCTGAAGTAGATAAACATGAAACAAACAAAAATTATTCTTCTTTTTTTTTTGTAAAACAATTTTATTAGGAGTCGTGGGGACAAAACAGAAGAGAGGAGAATGTTGTAAACCACCTCCTGAAGTAAATAAACATGAAACAAACAAAAATTCTTTTTTAGACTTTCTTATGAAGGGGCAATACCTCACCTTTTAGAAGGAGGCCCTTCTTACCTGCAGTCCCTTTCTTTACCCTGCAGTTGAGCCATGCTGGCATCCCCTTGGGATGTGTTAATTACTACCTTTTGTTTTGTTTTTTTTATCCAAACCCCTGTCCCCATTCCTCCAAAAAGCTCAAGGCCTTCTCCCTTCCCTTCTGTTTCCTCCCAAGGAACTGGAGGGATTCCTCTTCACCTCTGACCAGATTGCTGGGTGTTGCTCAGCCACACGTCACGGGCCGCCACCTCTGCCCTTGCTGGCTGCTCACGGGCACGCACAGAGCTGCCTTCTCTTGAGCCAAACCCCCTCTTGGTCTCTCATGTTCAGGCTTGTCTCCTCCGCCTCTCAGTGGCTCTCCGACAGAGTAAGGACTTCCACACCTGAGGAATGGTGCGTGCACATCGAACCTTATGCCCATATAAATGAGATGTCTATAAGTGTACTGCTGGGGAGCTACAGCCCTGGAGGACCACTGGGGGCCAAGAGGAAGCAGAGCCAAGCCCCCAGAAGTGCCCCCAGCACCATTAAGCTCATACCTCAGGCCAGGTGGGGCCCAGGTGTTATGGTACCCCCATTGCCTCCTCCCCCTCCTGCATCCATTGCTGGTTGGGAGTGATGTGAGGGGGCAACGGATGAGGAGATGGCTTTTGGGGAGTGCCATGAGTCAGGTCTGAGCCCAGGGCCCCCTGGAATGTCTCTGGGGGGCTCTGGAGCAGGAGGGGGAGGGGGAGGGAGTGACCCTTGCAGCACAGGGCTGCCCGGCTGCCCGGCACCATATTTTTAGAACATGATGCTTCACCCGAGCTGTCAAATGTCAGGGCTTGGAGTGAGACATTTGGGCTCTCCTGCTCTGGGGGGGGGGAGTGTCTTTAAAGGGCACGCCTGCCAGTCCCCTTCGCAGGAACACGCCGATCCTTCCGTTGGCACAAGCCCTTGAGAAAAGGCCTGCTGTGCAGCTGCCCGGTCCAGATTTGGCCACTAGGATGCCAGGGTCCTGCCCCTGATGTCTGGGAGCCACAGAACGGTCACTCTTGTCGGTGCTGGCCCTGGAAATACGGAAGGAAAACAGCGTGACTCTGAGCATGTGCAAAATGCTTTCTGCATAGACCTCATCGAGGGTTAGGGGAAAGAGCTTCCTGGCCAGGGGGGAGCCCCAACACCCTCCCTGCTGGGGAGGCACATCGTGGCTGACTCTAGTGGGAAAAGGTCTGGGGACAGGAGAGAGAGGGGGGAGGGGGGATCAGTGGCTGAGGGTCCTGGGTTCAGCTCTTGGCAGCTTCTCTGCTAGCAGGTGTCGGGGACAATGTTCCCTCTAAGCTTTGGAGTCTTATGAGCTAACATTCTAGTTTGTGAGCTCCTGGCATTAAAGTTGTGAGCGAGCGATTTGGCTTCTGCAGAAATTAGTTTGCTCTGGAGCCATCTTTCCTGAGCTAAGACAAAAATGTGTGAGCCGGAGGCTAAGAAACTGTGAGTCAGCTCACACTAACTCAGCTTAGAGGGAACACTGGTCGGGGACAGCCCTTCTCAGTGGGGGAGACACCCCCCCCACCCGTAAATGCAAAGGAGGCAGTTCTTTCTTTCTTTCTTTTTTTTTGAGTTCAACTAGCTAGTATTTATTGATTTGATAAATAGAGTGCCTGAAGAACTATGGATGGAGGTTCGTGACATTGTACAGGAGGCAGCAATCACCACCATCCCAAAGAAAAAGAAATGCAAGAAAGCAAAGTGGCCGTCTGATGAGGCTTTACAAATAGCAGAGGAAAGAAGAAAAGCAAAAGGCAAAGGCGAAAAGGAAAGATTTAACCAACTGAATGCAGATTTCCAGAGAACAGCAAAGAGAGATAAGGAGGCCTTCCTGAATGAACAGTGCAAAGTAATAGAAGAAAACCATAGAATGGGAAGGACTAGAGATCTCTTCAAGAAAATTGGAGAAAAGGGAGCGTTCCATGCAAAGATGGCCATGATAAAGGACAAAAACGGTACGGACCTAACAGAAGCAGAAGAGATTAGGAAAAGATGGCAAGAATACACAGAAGAACTATATAAGAAAGACCTTGATGTCCTTGACAACCACAACGGTTTTATGCCAATAAAGGTAT
>NW_015172014.1:96321-101794 GCF_001447785.1 Gekko japonicus | reverse complement strand
CATCACCCTGCCAACAAAGGTCCGCATGGTCAAAGCAATGGTATTCCCAGTAGTCATGTATGGCTGCGAGAGTTGGACTATAAGGAAGGCCGAGCGCCGAAGAATAGATTCTTTTGAACTATGGTGATGGAGAAGACTCTTGAGAGTCCCTTGGACTGGAAGAAGATCAGATCAGTCAATCCTAAAAGAAATCAACCCCGACTGTTCCCTGGAAGGCCAGATAATGAAACTGAAGCTCAAATACTTTGGCCACCAAATGAGAAGGGAGCACTCACTGGAGAAGACCCTGATGCTAGGAAAGATTGAAGGTCAAAGAAGACGGGGACGGCAAAGGATGAGATGGTTAGACAGTGTCACAGATGCAACGAACATGAAATTGAGCCAACTTCAGAGGACGGCGGAAGACAGGAAGGCCTGGCGGGATCTTGTCCATGGGGTCGCGAAGAGTCGGACTCGACTGTGCAACTGAACAACAACAACAAATTTATTGATCAAAATTAAAACATACTCTAAATCTGGGGTTTATAGAATAAACACTTCAGATGAAACTAAAGAATCAGAAACAATTCCATTCTGTGTCACGTAACGTATGACTGGAAACCATTTGCCAACAAAAGTTGATTGATCGTTTTTATGTCCAAGTTGTAACAGTCGATTTGTAATTCTTTCTAAAATATAGCAGTCAACTGTATCTCAGACATCCATAACGAAACTGAAGGTGCCGATTTGTTCTTTCACCTTGAAGCTATCGCTGTCTTGGCGGCAGTTGATAATGTGACAATCAAAGCCTTTTGTATCTGTGGAACTGGAATATCTCCCCATAGATTGAGCAGTATTAGCTCAGGTCATAAAGGGAGTGAATACCCTGTTAATAGGATCAATCTCAATACCTTTTGCCAACATTCAGCAATATCGTAACACTAGATGGGCCACTGGCCTGATCCAACATTGGCTTCTCTTATGTTCTTGTGTTAACCACCGACAATGGTAGTATGTCCCCTTCTCACCACACGGTTTCCAGCATTTCGGATTTCTAGAGGGATTTATATGATGTGATTGTATGGGGGGGGGGGTTAAAGGAGGCGGTTCTGAGCTAGAGGGGTCAGGGACAGCGCGCTTGCTTTGCTGTGCAGGAGGTCCCAGGGGCCAGGTCCCCTACATTTCTCCATGTCCAGGTCCACCCATTGCATCACACTGCCCACCTGTGCCTGGCACCGAACAGAGGAGCGCGATGTGCGGGGCGGCCTGGGGGGGGGGGGGGGGGGGGGCGAGCAGCTCCCTCTGCTCATCTGACTCCTGCCTTTTCTAAAAGGAGAGCCGGGACGGGCAGCTTGGAAAGTCAGAGGCTCATGTTTCACGACCAGCTCCGAAGAGAGCGCAGCTAAGCTGGGGATGGTGGGGGTGGCATTTCTAGCCAAAGGCCCTGCAAAAGGGCTGCAGAATTTTTGCAGACTGCATAACCTTTGGGCAAACGTTCAAGGTCACACGATGCAGGTCACCTCACACCCTTTTACCCGCCTCGCCTAGACTGTGGCCTAGCCTAACTTGTGCACAAGAAGGAAGCCGCCTGGCAGGGAGTCAGACAGAGTCTTGTGCCAACGGAGGCCCTTTTCTGTTGGCAGCTGGGTTGCCAACTGCCCGAGGGGGGGGGATGCCCTGTCCCTTTAACAGAGGCTCCACGGTCGTTGTGAACCAGGTGATGTGATTGACCTCCAGGCCCTTCAGAACTTCATCTGCCAATTTCCACACATTCAGCATCTGTTAAAGCGACAGGATGTTTTTTTCTTTGGGCCTGTTGGCAACTGTGCTCGGCAGGAGGAATGGGCTGATTTGGGCTTCGACAGGCATGGTTTTATGTGCCCGGAATGTCCCTTTAAATGGCACAGGAATCAAACGGAGGCGGTGGATTTTGAAACTGCTGCCATATGACGGGGGGGGGGGGTCCTTTGGGTAAGGCACGTGAGTGAAGACGTGTTGTGGTATGCGTGTTGTGGTATGCCATCCCCTCGGGAGGGCATCGTGCCCACATCCTTCTGGCACTGTGGGGGGGAGGGGAGAAGCACCTGTTCCAAACCTTCCCGCATCCAGTGAGGAGACCTGGCATCCCACCCATCGCAAAGAGCATGACTGGACACACTGAAAGGGTCGTTTGGGGACACCAAGATCATGCCCCTGTTTCAAAGGCCATTTCACAGCCACAGAAGATGCAAAGCGATACACAGCTCCCCAAGCATGTGCAGAGTGTTTTCTCCAGTACAACCAGTGACCGCAGCAATCTGTCTGGGGTGGGGCAAAACCTCCAGCTGCTGGGGGAGGGGCCGTGGATCAGTGGGAGAGCCTCTGCTTGGCATGCAGAAGGTCCCAGGTTCAATCCCCGGCACCTCCAACTTAAAAGGACCAGGTAGGAATTGATATGAAAGTTATGCACAGTGCAGTGGGTGGATCTGAGACCCCGGAGAGTCACTGCCGGTCAATTCAGACAATACTGACCTTGATGGACTGAGGGTCTGATTCTGCATAAGGCAGCGGTGCTGCCCCAGCCAGCGTTAACTGGGGCAGTAGTTTAGTACTACTACTAAGCTACTCTTAACCACCTCCCCACACTGGCTTTCATCCTTCTAAACCGAGGTGGGGTAGCTGTGTTGGTCTGAAGCAACAGAACAAAGTTCCGAGTCCAGTGGCACCTTGAACACCAACCAAGTCTAATTCTGGGTAGAAGCTTTTGTGTGCGTGTCTGAAAGGTGCCACTGGACTCGAGCTTTGTCCCGATCCTTCAAAACTATGGGAGGGACAGAGCCAGGTGGGCCAGTTTGGTGTAGTGGTTAAGTGCACGGGACTCTAATCTGGGAGAACCAGGTTTGATTCCCCACTCCTCCACTTGCACCTGCTGGATGACCTTGGGCAAGCCATAGTTCTGTCAGAGCTGTTCTTGAAAAAGAGCCGTTTCTGTCAGAGCTCTTTCAGCCCCACCGACCTCACCGGGTGTCTGTTGTGGGGAGGGGAAGGGAAAAGCAGTTTGTCAGCCACTGAGACACCTTTGGGTAGTGAAGGGCGGGGTAGAAATCCAATCTCTTCTTCTTCTTCTTCTTCGAAGGGAACTCCACGGGACGGCAAAGGATGAGATGGTTAGGCAGTGTCATAGATGCAACGAACATAAAGTTGAGCCAACTTCAGAGGATGGTGGAAGACAGGAGGGCCTGGCGGGATCTGGTCCATGGGGTCGCGAAGAGTCGGACTCGACTGTGCGACTGAACAACAACAACAAGCTATCTCCTCACTGGTCATGCGTTGACTCATACCTAGAAGGCGTTGGCTTAGCGCAGCTTGCACTGGACAGGACAGCGGCATCATGCGTGTATCACATAAAACAGAGAAACATCCTAGCATTCCTCATGCTCATGGCCTGTTTACTTTATGTCATTCAACGGTTTCTATCCCACTTCTTGCAGTCTTCGGAAATCTCACCAGGCAGCTTACATCAAAACATCTATGCAAATGCAAACTATAAACCATTCTAAACCATTTTATTTTATTTATACCCCACCATTTCCCCTTGATAGGGACCCAAAGGAGCTTACGTTGCTCTCCCTTCCTTCCTTTTATCCTCACAGCAACCCTGGGAGGCAAATTAGCCTGAGAGTGGGTGACCGGCCCAAGGTCACCCAGGGAGCCTCTGTGTCACAAGTGGGTTTTCAAACCCAGGTCTCCTAGATACTAGTCCCGCACTCTTAACCACCTCCCCACACTGGCTCTCCTCCTTCTAAACCGAGGTGGGGTAGCCGGGTTGGTCTGAAGCAACAGAACAAAGTTCCGAGTCCAGTGGCACCTTGAACACCAACCAAGTCTAATTCTGGGTAGAAGCTTTCGTGTGCACACTTCAAAGAAAGTCCCAGTCCAGTGGCTCCTTTAAGACCAGCTTTCGTGTGCATGTCTGAAAGGTGCCACTGGACTCGAGCTTTGTCCCGATCCTTCAAAACTGTGGGAGGGACAGGGACAGGCGGGCCAGTTTAGTGTAGTGGTTAAGTGCGCTACTCTAATCTGGGAGAACCAGGTTGGATTCCCTACTCCTCCACTCGCGCCTGCTGGATGACCTTGGGCAAGCCATAGTTCTGTCAGAGCTGTTCTTGAAAAAGAGCAGTTTCTGTCAGAGCTCTCTTGGCCCCGCCGACCTCACAGGGTGTCTGTTGTGGGGAGGGGAAGGGAAAGGTGTTTGTCAGCCGCTCTGAGACACCTTTGGGAAGTGAAGGGTGGGGTATAAATCCAATCTCCTCCTCCTCCTCTTCTTCCTCTTCTTCTTCTTCTGGAACTCCACAGTTTTGGGACCACCACTAGGAAGACTCTGAGGCAGACAGCTGTCTGTCTAACCTCACACAGCATCCCTGTCTACAGAGGGCCTCCCCAAAGAACCTTTTTAATGCCATCTTTCTATGCAGAGAATAAGTGGAAACTTGACAGAATCATTAAAAAAAAAATCATAATTGTTTGTGACTCTGAACATGTGAAATATTTTCCCCTCCTCATTAGCAAGTAACCTAAGGTTGCCAACTGGCCTGGAGAATAAATGTCCTGCCCCTCTGACAGAGGCTTAATGGGCTGTTATTTGCAGGGTGCATTATGCCCTGACAGGTGTCAGCTGCCCAGTTGCTGGCATTCAACTTGTGTTAAAGGGACAGGACCATCCCCCCCCCCCTTCCTATCCATCCTTAATACCAATGAGATCACCAAGGGCATGATCCAGTCGACTCTTAGGTGCAAAGAGTTGAGGAAGGAAGGGGGAGTGACGAAGAGAGAAGAGATTGAATTCATACCCCTCCCTTCACTACACAAAGGAGTCTCAGAGCAGCTTACAACCTCCTCTCCCTTCCCCTCCCCACAACAGACACCCTGTGAGGTAGGCGGGGCTGAGAGAGCTCTGACAGAAACTGCTCTTTTTCAAGGACAGCTCTTATCAGAACTATGGCTTGCCCAAGGTCATCCAGCAGCTGCAAGTGGTGGAGTGGGGAATCAAACCCGGCTCTCCCAGGTTAGGGTCCGCGCCCTTCGCCACTACACCAAACTGGCTCTCAGAGACAAACCCAGGTGACCCGGCAGCGGCACAACCTGATGAGGTCTCCCACCGAAAGGAGTACACTCTGCGCAAGAAGCAAAGCTGCTGCAGCAGGACTTGTGCAAGAGGATCCTGGTTCGGCTCTCAGTTGTGGACACCCAAGTCATTGCGCTTCTGTTTCCCCTTAAATTTCCACCTCCCGTGCTTTCAAAAAAGCTTGGAAACTGTACATCTCTAGCAGGGTTGGCTCGAGGTTTTTCAGCGCCCTAGGTGAAACTAGGGCCCCCCCAGGCGAGGCTGCCTTGTGGCGCCCCCCCACCTTGTGTCTCTCCCCCCACGCTGCCGCGTGCCTCTCCGGCGCTCAAGCCGGGTGTTAAGCTGGGCACATTGGGTGGTGGTGGTGGGGAGAGGGGTCTATAAGGCTCT
>NW_015172014.1:91975-96227 GCF_001447785.1 Gekko japonicus | reverse complement strand
AGCACCAAGAAGACAGAGGCAAAGGCGGAGGTGGCAGCCCCCGTCAGGGCTTTTAGGGGGGGTTGGCATGGGGGCGGGTGCAGTTTGGCGCCCCTAAGGGCCGGCTTGCTCTAGGCGAATGCCTAGTTTGCCTAGTGAGCGAGCCGGCCCTGATCTCTAGTCTGAAACCAAGAAATCAGAAGGAGATACAGAGTGGGAAGGGGAGCCACGAGGGAGCTAGAGTCCCGAGGCACCTTTAAGACCAACAAAGTTTAATTCTGGGTAGCAGCTTCTGGGTAAAAGCTTCTACCCAGAATAAAACTTCCTTGGTCTCAAAGTGCTTCAGATCAACACAGTGACACCCCCCCCCCCGAATCTAGAAAAGACCCACAAGTGTAAGGATGTGTTGCTGGTGAGCAAGATCAAGTTAATGCATGCCCTATTTTTCCTCATCTCAATGTATGGGTGTGAAAGTTGGGCAATGAAGAAAGCCGAGAGGAAGAAAGTGGGTTCCTTTAAAATGTGGCGTTGGAGGAGAATTTTACAGATACTGTGGACTGCCAAAAAGACCAATTTAGTGGCTCCTACACCAATTCAAGCCTGACCTCTCTCTAGAATGACTAACCTGAAGCTAAACTGAGTACTTTGATCATGTTATGAGAAGACAGGTGTCACTGGAAAAGGACATTGGAAAATCTGAAGGCAGCAGGAAAAGTTCTGGTGCCCCCACCATGGCTTGGACCGGTTAATTGGATCTGTACCCCGAACCTCCTGTTCCCCTGGCACCCATGCTCCCAGCCCTCAGTTTGCAAGACCTTGAGCAAGGCTGTGAAGGAGAGGACATTTGGGGAACATTAATTCATAGGGTCTCTAGAAGTCCAAAACAGCTTTACAGCATTTAACACGCAGGCAAACAAACACAGAGAGTCTGAATATATTTTTATTTTCCTCCTTTCCGTCCTTTAGACTGGTGAAAACCATCCTAGCGCGACAATGTGAAAATATAATGTAATTTATCTAATGCAAAACCCCAAATATTAAATAGGATGGTTAAAGACTACATAAACTCTGCCGGTTTCTCCAGCTCCGGCCTCGACTGTGGCAATAGTGGCACCTACAGGCCGTATGGGGAATGGCACCCCGAAGGCCCACTTGCGACAGAATCCGCTGCAAGAAAGACAGGAAATCGAGGCCGGGTTTTTCCGAGATGCTCCTACACCTGTGCGTAAAAAAAGCCCTAAGCACAGGTGAATGGATCAGCAAGGAATCCTGGATTGGATTCACGCTCTCCGCTTATATTTGGAATGGACCACTGAAATTAGTTGTGGGGTTAGTAAGATGAGGCCAAGGTATTTATTCATAGGTATATTTTATCTTGCCCTTTCTCCAAGCAGTTCAGAGCCACAGATATGCCCCCGCTCTAGTTTTATTTTCCTAACAACTCTGTGTGGGAGGTTACGATCACAGTGACCAGGGTTGCCAACTTCCTGGATAAAAAAAATATATACCTTGTCACTTTAATAGAGGTTCGATGGCCTGTTATTTACCAGGTGATGCTATTCATCTCCCAGCCAGGTGAAAATCTAGCTCTCCCTTTCCACACATTAAACATGTTAAAGGGGCAGGACATTTTTCTCCTGGCGTGTTGGTAACCTTGGTAGTGATGGGTGAAGGTCACCCAGAGAGGTCATGGCAGAGTAAGGTTATGAGCCCAGGTCCAGCCAGTCCTGGTTGTCGTCTGACACAACAACTCCACCATACTGGGAAACCATCTAGCAAGGGACAGATTGTCGGCTGGAGGGACTGCATCTTTCTCAGTGCAATAATATTAGACTCCCATGTGGTAAATTGGCCAGGGAAGGTCTGGGTTCAAAGTTTCATTCAGCCATGGAGCTCAGAAAGTAGAAGAAGAGGGAGGAGATTGGATGTATACCCCACCCTTCACTACTCGAAGGAGTCTCAGAGCGGCTTACAATCTCCTTTCCCTTCCCATCCCCACAAGGGACACCCTGGGTGCAGTCAGATGGCGTGCTGAGAGCGGGTTAAACTGCTCCGGTTCTAATCCGGATTATATTTGATCTGGATAATTGCGATCACACTTACCTCCCTTATCCCGCCTCACTGCGCAGTCATGTTTCTCTCTGCGTTGGCGGGGTTTTAATTTTTTTTTCTCAGTTTGCGCATGCACATAGGCACTCATCCATAGAATGGGGGGGGGGACTATCATGGTGGATGCGCAGAACCACTAGGGCAAATCAATCCATCCCCTCCAACAAAAGACTTCCCTTTAAACGTTTGACCCGAAAATGGCCTCCGTGAGATCCCGAACTCATCTAAACGCTAAAACAAGTGACCGTTTAAATGTCGGTTTCCTAAACACAATAACGGAGCTCCGCCTATGCGCACACCACCAACGCATTAAAAAAATGGCGGGCGAAAAGCGGAAGCCTTGGGCAGCTTTCGAGCGAGGAGGGGGTTTAAACCGGAAGTGGCTCGACACCGGAGGAGCGATCACACAGGGGGGAAATGCGGCTTTAAACGGGAAAGCTGAGAAAACACCACTTTGGGACCCGGTCACAAAATACTCCGGGTTAAAGCGGTTTTGAGCCGGAAACCAATGGCAGGGGACGGGAGGCAGATGTTGACTGTGTGATCGTGCATATAAAATCTGTTTCTGAAGCGTGACAACACCAGATCAAATGGCGCGTCTGAACACACCCCCTGTGAGGTAGGTGAGGCTGAGAGAGCTCTTTCCAGAACTGCTCATGAGAACAGCTCTGAAAGAACTTGTAACTGACCCAAGGTCACACAAGCAGCTGCATGTGGAGGAGTGGGGAATCAAACCTGGTTCTCCCAGATTAGAGTCCGCACTCCTAACCACTACACCAAACTGGCTCTCAGTACCACTGGCCCAGCCTCCCTCTCTCAGCCTAGTCCACCTTGCAGGGTTATTGTGATAACATGGAAGATGAGAGAGCCACAGATGTTACTTGAAGCTCTTTGGGAAAAGAAAGCGTGATAGCGGGACAGAAACATCTCTCAAAGGGCACAGGGAAGCATTCTTGGGAGGAGATGGCAGCTGCAATTAACTCCCCCCCCCAGACAGGTTAGGATTGGTTGGTTGGTTTTTCACCGATGGCGTTTACCTACCACCTTCCCCCATAAAAACCAACCAAGGCGGCGTACTTCCTCCATGGCCTTCCGTCAGTTTCACTTGTGGCAGAAACCCATAAAACCCCATCGTACCTTGAGTTTTGATGACTGGGAGGAAGAGTCCGAGTCATGTGGGTGGCTCAGGAGAGAAAGTGGCGCTCCCAGCACCTCTCCTGCCTGGATGCGTGCCATAGGGTGGGGCAGGAACGCTTGCCCATGTACGGGCACAGCCAGGGCCTTCTTTATGCCTGGCCCAGAGGCAGAGATTTCCTGGTACACCGATGACCCTGTTGTGGTTGGGCAGACGTTGGGCTGTGACTATGGAGGCTTTGTGCGTCTTGATGTGTAAGGCCAAACACTTTCTTTTTGTGGTGTCCGGCATGCCGCAGGTGATCTGTGACTCCTTCAACCCCGTTTCTTTCTTACTGGAATGAGGGGGTTGTGCCTCAGAGCTTTTGTTACTGTCCATGGGAAATAGAAGGGGAAGTCGTGGGAGCAGCGGCAGACTTCACGTTCCTGGGATCCAAGATCACCGCAGACGTGACTGCATCCATGAAATTAAAAGATGCCGGCCGTCTACTTTTGCAGAAAAATGGCTACCTTTCATGGAATATCTATTCGCCTCAGATCTGCGACCACACAGTCACATATATTTGAGCATACTAAGCCAATAACTGGTTTCATTTCAAAACACACACAATGCCTACATATATTAAAGTGCAAATTGCAAATTGGTTCTGTATGAATAAGAGAAACTCTTGTCCACAGTCATCTAGCTACCGATTCTAGTTAAATATTCCATGCAACTGTTGTTATGCTAGCTGAACTTGTTATCTTGTTCATATGTAATAACATTAGTTTTTTATTATTAGGACAATACTAACGGTAATCATATATGACACTTTGCATGTAAAGTTATTGAAATCTGTTTTATTGTTAAAAACCAATAAAAAGATTAAAAAAAAAAAAGATGCCGGCTCCTTGGGAGGAAAGCGGTGGCAAACCTAGGCAGCATAATAAAAAGTAGAGACATCACCCTGCCAACAAAAGTCCGCATGGTCAAAGCAATGGTATTCCCAGTAGTCATGTATGGCTGTGACAGTTGGACCATAAGGAAGGC
>NW_015172014.1:82599-87587 GCF_001447785.1 Gekko japonicus | reverse complement strand
TCCCTCTTCTCCTGCCTCCTCCTGGCTGAATGAGGGCCGGAAGCGGGGCGGCCAGAAGCAGGGGGCGGGGCTTTGTCATGTGCCCCGCCCCCCCATACCTCACCCGGGGGAACTGTGTTCCCCCGCGTTCCCCCCCGAAATGACCTCTGCCTGGCGGGATCTGGTCCATGGGGTCATGAAGAGTCAGACTCGACTGTGCGACTGAACAACAACAAATTTTATTTTTGGCTGTATTTATTTACTTTCTACTTTTTTCTGTAGTCGTTTACTTAGTCCGCCTTCCTCACCTCAGCTGGAGGCAAATTGCACAAAGTCAATACAAACAACAGGAAGGGGCATTCAGTGACTGATGCAAAAGGAATCTGGGTTGTAGAACTACTGGTCACCCCTTCAGTTACATCACATTAACTCCACTCAAAGTCCTAAGTGCTGAAAGCATTGTGATGAACCGGCTTCTTTTTCCCACTGTTGGTGGGAATGTAAATATGTAGCTCAATTTTGGAACATATTTTAAAAATAACAGGGATATCTCTCCCAAAGCAACCAGATTTTTGTTTGTTATCACCATGGTTCAAAGGGTAATTTCCCTCGGTCAATTCAAACCTGCCGCAAGGGCTGCTATACCTTCAAAATGGAAAAATAGAGCACCCCCTTCCACTCAATGGAGCTGCGGTGGCTCAAGTGGTTAAGACGCTGAACTGCAGGCTGTGGAAGGTCAGTAGTTCAGCGGTTCAAGACCCGGGTACCGCAAGACAGGGTGAGCTCCTGTCTCTAGTTCCAGCTCCTGCCAACCTAGCAGTTCGAAAGCAAGAAATTGCAAGTAGATAAATAGGGACCACTTCGGTGGGAAGGTAACAGCGTTCCGTGCGCCTTGGTGTTTAGTCATGCCGGCCACATGACCACGGAAACGTCTTTGGACAGCGCTGGCTCTTCGGCTTTGAAACGGAGATGAGCACCGCAACCCTAGAGTCGGATTCGACTGGCTTTCGAGCAAGGGAACCTTTACCTTTACCTTTTTACCTTCCACTCAACTTTGGATTACCACCATCTGGAGATTTTATGTTATGGGGAAAAATTCCTTATCATAATCACAAGAACGTTTCCTCTGACTTCAATTCTAACTTTCCTGCAGTTTGGCTACCAATGTTATCTTACATGGTATCAATAGAAGTTCCAAACCATGTCTACCCCATTGACCTGTTACAGCTGTAATTGATTTGCGCTGTCCACAATTCTGCCATCACCTGTCATTTCCCGCCCCATGGAAAAGCCCAGACGGACACACCCAACAGTCGTCAGCTGATCGAACTGTTCTGGGAGGCCACCAGTTTGAATTTTTCACCGGAAACGGTTGAATAAGCTCTTCTTGGGAATACTTTGGGGAAACGGCAGCTGAGGGCCTCTAGGAGCCCCAAATATCCCTTCCAGCAATTAGAGGTGGCCCAGCAGTAAAGTCAGGGGTCATTGCGTAGAAAAAAAGGTGCAGGCGCTCATTAGCATGACTTATTTGCATATGCCATACCCCCTGACATCACCGGAAGTGTGTCAGAGGGCAACACCCACCGCTCAGGCTCCACTGGACTGTGTTGGATTGCTAGCTATTGGGGGGGGGGCGTGCAGATCTGTCCTCACAGAGGAGGGAGAGCTTGTACCTGAATAAAACTTGGTCTTAAAGGTGCCACTGGACTGTTTTGGACCAGGGGGCTGGGGGGGGGGCTCTGCAACTTACCTGGCTGCTTCTTGCTCTGACTGAGGGCTGCTGGGAGCAGGGGGTGGGTCTTGTTGCATGTGCCTGCCCCCTGGGCTCTTTACTGCTGGAGCTCCTGTGTGTTCCTGCAGGAAAATGACCCCTGTTGCTACATATTGTAATGTTCATGTTTTATTTGTTACGTTTTGGCTGTATAATTGCACTTTTACTATGGCATGTTGTATTTATGTTTTGTCGTTTATAATTTTAAAAAGGGGGCGTGTGTTGTAGAACCACCCAGAAGTCTAAAAGTACAACACGAATATTAACATGGCAACACATCAAGAGAGCAATTCTAACCAGGTCGACTCAGAATCCTGCTCAGGTCTGCCCAATGGGACTTACTCCCAGGGAAGTGTTTTTAGGATTGCCCTGTAGATGACCGAAAAATGCCATAGCGGGACCCTCGTTTCAGCAAGCTACCCGACAGAATTACAGACTGCAGTCCCTAATGATTGATTCAGGTAGTTCTGCGAATCACTGAGTTCAGCGCAAGTCTGTTGCCTGTCTAATAAAGCCCTCTTGAATCAGGAAAGTGGGGGCCTTCCCGACCTCCTGGGGGAGGCCATTCCACAAGGCGGGGGCCACCACAGAGAAGGCATGCATACGGGCAGTTGTTGGTTTTGCCCTGCTCTGATGAGCAAAGCTGTCCTGGCAGGGGGGGGGGAGAGGTGGTCCGGACCAAGGCCACCAGGGGCTTGGTATTCCATATTGTGTGCCAAGACAGTTGTCTTGAATAAATCAGCAACCAAACCTGTTGCATTATTTGTCTGATTGGGGTGTGTGTGTGCATGGCTAACTTTGCAATTCACCTGTCGGTTGGATGTTTTCTACTGCTCTTACGGCACTGCTTTCCATGGGCTTGAGAGAAAGGCGGTGGGGAAAGGGGGGAAGTGGATAAAAAAGAAGAAGAGGAGATTGGATTTATACCCCGCCTTTCACTTAGAGTCTCAGAGCGGCTTACAAACTCCTTTCCCTTCCCCTCCCCACAACAGACACCCTGTGAGGTAGGTGGGGCTGAGAGAGCTCTGACAGAACTTTCCTTGAGAGAACAGCTGTGCCAGAACTATGGCTTGCCCAAGGTCATCCAGCAGCTGCAGGTGGAGGAGTGGGGAATCAGACCCGGTTCTCCCAGATCAGAGTCCACGCACTTAACCACTACACCAAACAGAGAAGTCCATCATTGCTACTTTTGGGGCAGGGGAGGCCTGTTGGGTTGAAGAAAGAGTAAGTTTGAGTCCCGGGGCACCTCTAAGACCCACAAAGCTTCATTCCGGGCAGACACAGGAAAGCTTCTACCCGGAATGAAACTTTGTGGGTCTTGCAGGTGCCTCCTGGAATCCAACTTTGTTCTGCTGCCGCTTTCCGTCTGCCCTGGATCCACACATCCTGGGGCAGGGGCCTCTTTTGGGGCTCCCCCCGAGTCTCCCCCCCCGTTAACTTTTTAAAGACAAAACATACATAAAGACAAAACTAACATAAAAGAAGGGAAATTATTCTTACAATTCCTTGTTTAACAAACTCATGCCTAATTTATGGAACGTTTATATATTTCACCTTGTATAATTATGTATAAAAAGGTAAAAGTTCCCCTTGCTCGAAAGCCAGTCGAGTCCGACTCTAGGGTTGCGGTGCTCATCTCTGTTTCAAAGCCGAAGAGCCAGCGCTGTCCGAAGACGTTTCCGTGGTCATGTGGCCGGCATGACTAAATGCCGAGGCGCACGGAACGCTGTTCCCTTCCCACCGAAGTGGTACCTCTTTATTTACTTGCAATTTCTTGCTTTCGAACTGCTAGGTTGGCAGGAGCTTTATCATTTATCATTATGTATATCTCTTACAAATATATCAAACTTGTACTTTGTATGTCCTTAGAAAGTTTTAATTGTCTGTATGGCTTATTTACTATAGTCTTCAAACCACTTATAAAATCTCGACCATGTGTTATCAAATGTCGATTCTGGTCCTTTCAAAGTTAAAGTTAGTTTGTCCATCTCCGCCGTTTCCAAAATTTTACTTAAAATTTCTTCTCTCAAGGGTGTTTCTGGTCTTCTCCAATATTTAGCATATAGCACTCTAGTATTCTAGCACCTGTAGTCACATGCAGTATAAGAGTCATATTTTTTTACAGTTTTCAGGTAAAATATTCTACAAAAATATTTCTGGAAGAAAGGATAAAGTAAAGGCCAAGGTCTCCCTTGCTCGAAAGCCAGTCGAATCCGACTCTAGGGTTGCGGTGCTCATCTCCGTTGCCAAGCCGAAGAGCCAGCGAAGACATTTCCGTGGTCATGTGGCCGGCATGACTAGACACCAAGGCCCAGGGAACGCTGTTCCCTTCCCACTGAAGCAGCACCTATTTATCTACTTGCAATTTCTTCCTTTGGAAGTGCTAGGTTGGCAGGATACAGAACATTTTAACATTTTTTGTAAAATTCCATGAATCCAAACGCAATTTTTTTTTTTTTTTGCTTTATGACCTAACCACCACATATAGTAAAAAGATCCATCATCTTTAAGGGCCTCGGGCAAGCCGAGCTTCTGCCAGGTTGCGAATCCACCCGCCAGAGGCCAGCGGGGAGAAAGGCAGTGTGGAAGGCAGCCCCCGGGGCGACCCCGCCCAGGCGCTCCAGGAAGGAGCTGCGCGGCCTGCGGGGTGAGTTTCTGTTCCCTCCGCCTGGCCTCGCCTGGCCTCGCCTCGCCTCCCCCCGGGGGCCCTGATGTCACGCTCCCGCCTCCCCGCGGCCATAAAGGCAGGTGCGCTCACCTGGCGCGCAGGTAGAAGCCGAGCCGCCGCCGCCGCCGCCCCCACCCCGCCATGGCCAACTCGGGCTTGCAACTGTTGGGCTTCGCGCTGGCCCTGCTGGGCTGGATCGCCACCCTGGCCGCCACCATCCTGCCCCAGTGGCAGATGTCCTCCTACGCCGGGGACAACATCATCGTGGCCGTGGCCCTCTACCAGGGCCTCTGGATGTCCTGCGCCTGGCAGAGCACCGGCCAGATCCAGTGCAAGGTCTACGACTCCGTCCTCGCCCTCCCCGGTCAGTGGGGCGCAGGGGGCGGGAGAGCGCCGGGCGGCCTCCGGGGCCCCACCAGACGGGGCGGCGGGGAGGGCTACTGTGGGCGGGGGCCGGGAGGCGGAGGGGGGTCGCCCTCCCCGGTCAGTGGGGCGCAGGGGGCGGGAGAGCGCCGGGCGGCCTCCGGGGCCCCACCAGACGGGGCGGCGGGGAGGGCTACTGTGGGCGGG
>NW_015172014.1:80788-81177 GCF_001447785.1 Gekko japonicus | reverse complement strand
GGGGGGGGGGCAGGTAGAGGGTCCCCCTGCCCTTGGAGCCCTCCCCAGTTGGAGGGGGGTGGGAGACCTGCCCGGATGGCCCCCTCTCTGGGGTGGGAAAGACCTGGAGGCTTGCTGGGCGGGAGCCTGTCGGGGGGGGGCAGGTAGAGGGTCCCCCCCTGCCCTTGGAGCCCTCCCCAGTTGGAGGGGGGTGGGAGACCTGCCCGGGTGGCCCCCTCTCTGGGGTGGGAAAGACCTGGAGGCTTGCGAAGAGGGGAGGGGCCTCCAAAGAGCAGAGCACCACGGAGTCGTCCCCCCCCTCCGAAGGCGGCCATTTTCTCCAGGGGAACGGATCCCTGTCCTCTTTGGAGAGCAGAGTTGCAATGCTGGGGGGGGGGGTCTCCAGGCCC
>NW_015172014.1:78808-80586 GCF_001447785.1 Gekko japonicus | reverse complement strand
GCCATGGAAGCGTCCTGGTGGGGGGGGGATGTGAGTGTCTCCCGCACTCGCCTTAGCCTGCCCCACAGGGTTGTTGTGAGGATAACATGGAGGAGAGGAGAGGAGAATGTTGGACACTGCTTGGGGGGCCCCCCTTGGGGAGAGAGGTGAGACGTAAATGAAGGAAAGGTAAAATAAGTACCTGATGAGAGCTGTTGAAGATCCGGAAGGGAAGGAACAGTAGGGAAGTCTTGTCTAGAGACTGAAGCCTTCTGGAAACTGGGCCTCCTTTGAGAGCCAGTTTGACGAAGGGGTTAGGAGCGCAGGCTCTGATCTGGGAGAACCGGGTTTGATTCCCCACTCCTCCACATGCAGCTGCTGGTGTGACCGCGGGTCAGTCATAAGTTCTTTCAGAGCTGTTCTGGAAAGAGCAGTTCTCGAAAGAGCTCTCTCAGCCCCGCCTACCTCACAGGGTGTCTGATGTGGGGAGGGGAAGGGAAAGGAGATTGTAAGCCGCTCTGAGACTCCTTCGGGCAGTGGTACTAAGGTTGCCAGCCTCCAGGTGGGGCCTGGAGGTCTCCTGGAATTACAACCAACCTCCAGGCCACAGGGATCAGTTCTCTTGCATAAAACGGCTCCTTTGGAGGGCGGACCCTGCGGCATTCTACCCCACTGGGGGCCCTCCCCCTCTCCAAACCCCACCGTCAAATCTCCCGGAATTTCTCAACCCAGAGTTGGTAACCCTAAGTGGGACCCCCTTCTAAACTTATGGCGCTTCATGGGACCCAGTTGCAGAGAAATTCCGTGCCACCTTCGTCCTCCCAGACAAAATCACACAGGCGTCTCTCATCAGTTAATGCCAAACAGGTGTGTAATTTATTTTTCTGGTTTGGCATTTATGAATATCCAGCATTGCTGAGTAACAGACTGGATTTCTTGGCCGTTTCATGCCCTGCATAGAGGCACACCCACATGTGCCATCTGGCCCCCCCTCCCCTCCTTTGTGGCCATGAAGCCCACCCATGAGAATCCCCATCCACTTTTGGTTCCTGACTCAGTCGGAGAACAGCAGGTTTTCATGCTCAGGTTATGCGCTGCCCCACCCTTTAGCACACCACCAACTGCCCTGAGTAACAAGAGCCTGTTCCCTATGCCCCATGCATTAGGGCAGTGGTGGCGAACCTATGGCACGGGTGCCAGAGGTGGCACTCAGAGCCCTCTCTGTGGGCACGTGTGCCATCGCCCCAGCCAGGCCCAGACCATCATTAAAGTGTCGAATTCTCTGCCAAATAATATTAAGTAAATGAAAGCATTTGGGATTGCTTTCCTTACTTTGTTTGGATCATCTTAAGTTAACGTATGAGCTGTTTTTTCTAAAGTAAAACCTCAATAGTCAGGTTAAATTGCCGTGTTGGCACTTTGCGATAAATAAGTGGGTTCTGGGTCGCGGTTTGGGCACTCGGTCTCTAAAAGGTTTGCCATCACTGCATTAGGGAGTAAAAATGCTTCATCTGGTGTGTAATGCCCCAAGTGAGAGGTTCCAGGGTTCGAGCCTGCTCAGGGCTTGCGCCCGTGTGATGTGAAGCCTCTCTACCCCCCACACGTGTGCCAGATGTGCCAGAGGTTTGCTTGTGACCTCACTGAGTGAGCCAAGCAGTTCTACACTCTTCTGCCCTGTGAGTCAGGAATAAGTTCTGGCCTGGAAACATCCTGGAGCCGAGCTCAGTTCCAAAGAAAACCTTGGCTTCCAGAGAGCACGGCCCGATGAGTAAGTGCACCTGAACCCCAGCACCTCTTCA
>NW_015172014.1:75193-78688 GCF_001447785.1 Gekko japonicus | reverse complement strand
AGTTGCTCAGAATGCCTCCCCCATGGGCACAACAGGCTGCTTGGGCAGCTTGAAATCCGAGTGGAGAGGAGCAGGGCATTTGGCGAGGGGCGGGGTGGCAGGCCAGCGCGGCATCCTTCTCACGTGGCGCCCCTAGGCAGCTGCCTAACCCCGCCTTATGGAAGAGCCGGCCCTGAGTGTGAGTTGCCTTGTTCTGTTTTTCTAAGGCTCAAAGTTTGTCACTTGAAATAGCTGGGTGGGGCCCCTCTGTGCTTTGAAAGAGAGAGGCAGCGCTGGGAAGGGCCGCAGCCAGAAAAGCGAAGGAAAAAACCCTGCCCACGCCGACTTTGGGGTTTGCATGTGAAAAAAAGGAAAGACCATGCACCCACGACAGGGCAGACCACTGAGTCTCCCTGAATTGGAGAAGCGGCTGCGATGGTGTGGGGGTATCGGGCCACCCCGAGGAGGAAGTGGGGATGAGGGACAGGGCCCAGGCATGGTGGCGGTCAAGACCGGCTCTTCAGGGAGAGGGAAGTCTAGCGGGTTCGAGGAAGGAAGTGCAAGCCAGGACTCCTGGGTTCTTCGGCAGTGGGGCCCAGCGGTTAGCACACCGTAAGAGGAAGCTGTGAGAGAAACAGGGCCTTCTGGGAGCCCCTGCTCAGGGGTGTTCAGGGAAGGGGCCCGGCCGGGTGAATTGGGGGAGAGACAAGGCCGAGCCCCACTGGCTGCTGGGCCAGGGCTGGCTGTGAGCCGGCGCCGCTCTCGGTGGCCCTGGGCAGTGCCCAGTTCTGTTTATATAGCCGAGGCGCAGTCCCTGATAATCCTATCTGGTTTTCATTCTTTGAGAAAACAAACTTGGTTTGCCGGGGCAGGAAAGCAACCGCAGGGGTCACGGGGAGCTGAGGGGGTGGAGGGAGGCGGGGCCTCCGGGAGGAGGCGGAGGAGCGCCTGTGGGTGAGGAGGACCTTGGCTCTTGGCTGCTTTGTCCTTCCAAGGTGGGAGTGAGATTTTTTTTTCTGTACCCGTTTCGCACATTGTCATCTTGCGGTCAGTGCTCCCTCTAAGCTGCGGAGTCTTGTGAGCAAAAATCCTACTTTCCGAGCTCCTGGCATTGAAGTTGTGAGCGGGCGATTTGGCTGCTGCCTAAATTAGTCAGCCCTGGAGCCCCATCCTTCCTGAACCAAGACAAAAAATGTGTGAGCCAGAGGCTAAAAAGCACTGTGAGCTGGCTCACACTAACTTAGCTTGGAGGGAGCACTGCTTGTGGTGGGCCAGGGTTTCCTCTGAAGGGAGGGAGTTTGGGGGCATTAGACTGGGGGTGCTTGGAGCCGCCATCTCTGGGCAGACAGCATGTGTGTGTGTGTGGGGGGGTTCCCTTCAAAGAGCCCCCGAGAGGAGTTGTTGGTTTTGGATTGTTTTGGGGGTTTTTGGTTATCAAGTCACAGCTGACGTGCGGCGACCCCACGAGGTTTTCAACTGGCAAGAGTCAACGTCACATCACAACCAGTGTTCCCTCTAAGCTGAGTCAGTGTGAGCTAGCTCACAGTTTTTTAGCCTTCGGCTCACACCTTTTTGTCTTAGCCCAGGAAGGAGGGCTCCAGAGCACAGTAGTTTCTGCAGCAGCCCAATTGCTCACTCACAACTTTTAATGCCAGCAGCTCACAAAGTAGAATTTTTGCTCACAAGACTCCACAGCTTAGAGGGAGCATTGGTCACAACCTTTATTGTTGGCATATAAGGCAAGAGCCGATCAGAGGTGCTTGGCCAGTTTGTTAACTCTGCCTCACGCACGATGACCCTGGTACTCTTCTTCCAAATATGGACCAGGGCCAAACCTGCTTAGCTTCCGAAATGTGACCGAAATCAAGGGCTATCCAGGGCCAACGCTCCCTCTAAGCTGTGGAGTCTTGCGAGCAAAGATGCTACTTGGTGAGCTCCTGGCATTAAAGCTGTGCGCAGGCGATTTGGCTGCTGCATACATTAGTTTGCTCTGGAGCCACATCCTTCCTGAGCGAAGGCAAAAACGTGCGGGCCGGAGGCTAAAGAAACCGGGAGCTAGCTCACACTGACTCAGCTTAGAGGGAACGTCTGCATTTCTCCTTCCTGGAATCCAGCTCCCAGACGCTGCTTCCTGTTCTAGCCACTAGGTTCTGCTTCCCTTCCCTTCCCTCCCTCCCTCCCTGAACTCCGTCCACCCAGCCCTGGTTTCAGCGAAACCGGCTCAGCAGCTCTTTGTTCCGCCGCTTTGCTTTGCTTTGGTGGTGTCTGTTGTGCTTTGGCACACACACACACACACACACACACACACACTTGGGGCATGCACCTGTCCGTGGGGAGGGGTGATGTCACCTCTGTTTCTATGGGGAGGGCAGGAAACGGGAGGGGCCAAGCAGGAACCAGTGCTGAGCAGTCCCCGGATCTGCCCAGGCACAGTCTTTCCTCTCTTCCTCCGGGGGCAATCCTGCGGAGAGAGAGCACCAACTGCGGTGTTGTGTGGCTCCCTGCAAAAACGCTTGGGTCAAATGAAGAGCCGCTGTTGGGGCAGGGGACGACACACCCTCTCCTGGGCTAGATGTTTGGGCGCAGGTGAAGCCTAGTGCGGCTTTTCTTTTGATGTAGCCCCCCCAGAGTCACATGACCCAGGCAGGATAGAGCCCTGGACCGCTCACTGGCTGTGGTGCCCACTGACTGAACCCAGGAGGATTCCTGCCTCCCAGCATAAGAACATAAGAGACGCCAATGTTGGATCAGGCCAAAGGCCCATCCAGTCCAACACTCTGTGTCACACAGTGGCCAGAAATACCAGGTGCCCTCAGGAGGTCCAGCAGTGGGGCCAGGACATTTGAAGCCCTCCCACTGTTGACCCCCCCCCCAAGCACCAAGAAGACAGAGCATCACTTGCCCCAGAGCCCCTAGCTATACCTTGTGGCTAATAGCCACTGATGGACCTCTGCTCCATATGCTTATCTAATTCCCTTTTGAAGCCGTCCGTGCTTGTAGCACCCACCACTTCCTGTGGCAGTGAATTCCATGTGTTAATCACTCTTTGGGTGAAGAAGGACTTCCTTTTATCCGTTCTAACCCGACCGCTCTGCAGTTTCATGGAGTGCCCACGAGTTCTTGTATTGTGAGAAAGGGAGAAAAGTACCTCTTTCTCTACCTGCTCTGTCCCATGCATAATCTTATAAACCTCGATCATGTCACCCCTCAGTCGTCTTTTCTCCAAGCTAAAGAGCCCTAAGCGCTTTAACCTTTCCTCATAGGGAAAGTGTTCCAACCCTTTTATCATTCGAGTTGCCCTTTTCTGTACTTTTTCCAAAGCTATAATATCCTTTTTAAGGTGTGGTGACCAGAACTGTGAGGTTTGCATGTGCTCTGCCACCGATACAAGCCCAATTCTTCCTCTCCTCTCCAGTTTGGTGCAGTGGTTAAGTGCACGGACTCTAATCTGGGAGAACCGGGTTTGATCCCCCACTCCGTGAGCGAGTGATTTGGCTACTGCATCAATTAGTTTGC
>NW_015172014.1:60193-74636 GCF_001447785.1 Gekko japonicus | reverse complement strand
GCTGGCTCTTCGGCTTTGAAACGGAGATGAGCACCGCAACCCTAGAGTTGGACTCGACTGGCTTTCCCCATTGGGAACCTTTACCTTTACCTTACTTAACCACTACACCAAACTGTTATCTCAAGGACGATTCTGGAAAGGGTTCTCTCAGCCTCACCTACCTCCCAGGGAGGGTGTCTGTTGTGGGGAGGGGAAGGGGATTGTAAGCCACTCTGAGACTCTTTCGGGTAGTGCAGGGTGGGGTATAACACCAATCTCCTCCTCTTCCTCCTCCTCCTCTTCCTCCTCCCCCTCCCAGAAGTGACCTCCAGAAACGTCCCCCTCCCACTTTGTCCAGCTACGTGAAGCGTTAACTGGGGTGTGGCTTTATGGCTCACCTTGGCAAAGGGCTCCCTTTAGACTTTGTATCCTCCTCTACCTGGCCAGGTTGTCCTTGGCAGGGAGCCAAAAGGGAATTAAAGGATGATCTCCGGCCCCACGGAATACTGCAGCTTTGCCGTGGAAACGAGAGAGCGTCACTTCCTGCCCCACGCATGTCAGCCTCCTCCTTTTCCTAAAAGACCAAGAGAACCCAGGAGTCCTGATGACCCCCCCACACGCACACACAATACTACTTAGTATCTTGGCAGGAAACTTCCTTGTGTTGGGGGGTGGGTGCTGGCAGAAGCCGGGTGGGATGTGAAGAGTAGCCTGCCGGGGTCCTGCTTTACTTGTTTGTTTCAGTCATACCCCCATTGAGAACCCAAAGCGGCTTACGTTGCTCTCCTCCCTTTGATCTTCACAACAACCTTGTGAGGTAGCTAGGCTGAGAGACGCTGACTGGCCCACGCTCTCCCAGCAAGCTTCCATGGCAGTGTGGGGTGTTGGGATTAGAACTCGGGCCTCCCAGGTTCTGACATTTTAACCGCCACACCATGCTGGCTCGTCTCAGGTGGGGATTTTAGTTTCTCCCTGTCAACTCTCGCCACAATTCTGCCATCACCTGTCATTTCCCGCCCCATGGAAAAGCCCAGACGGACACACCCAACAGTCGTCAGCTGATCGAACTGTTCTGGGAGGCCACCAGTTTGAATTTTTCACCGGAAACGGTTGAATAAGCTCTTCTTGGGAATACTTTGGGAAAGTCAGGGGTCATTTCGTGGAAAAAGAGGTGCAGGAGCTCATTAGCATAACTCATTTGCATATGCCACCCCCCCTGACATCACCGGAAGCGTGTCAGAAGGCAACACCCACCGCTCAGGCTCCACTGGACTGTTCTGGATTGCTAGCTAGTGTGGGGGGGGGGGGCATGCAGATCTGTCCTTGCAGAGGAGGGAGAGCTTGTACCTGAATAAAACTTGGTCTTAAAGGTGCCACTGGAGTGTCTTGGACCGGGGGGACGGGGGGTGCTCTGCAACTTACCTGGCTGCTTCTTGCTCTGACTGAGGGCTGCTGGGAGAAGGGGGCGGGGCTTGTTGCACATGCCCGCCCCCTGGGCTCCTTACTGCCGGAGCTCCACTCCTGTGCGCTCCCGCAGGAAATGACCCCTGAGTAAAGTACCCTGACTTGGGTGGCCCAAGAAGTTAAGCAGGATCGGCCCTGGTCAGGACTTGGCTGGGAGACCGCCAAGGAAGTCCACGGTTGCTACACACAGGCAGGCAACGGCAAGCCACACCTCTGCTCGTCTCTTGCCTTGAAAACCCATACGTCTGCTGTGATTGACGTTGCTTCCATTAAAAAAAACATTTTGCGTGTGTGTTTTGTGTGCTTGCCTGGAAATCGTGGCTGGCTTCTGGCGACCCCTACTGGGGGCTGGGACGTTTTCCAGAGACGTGGCGCGATTTAGCCTGCCTCTGTGTCCCGGGGGCCCAGGTATGCCTTGGAGGTCGCCCTTCCAAGTACTTGTACCAGGGTCGGCCCTGCTTAGCTTCCGAGATCTGACGAGATCGGGCTTGCCTGCGCTGCCCAGGGCAGGGAATTTGATGGCGCTTTCCATCATCACCCCCACCCCCACCGGTACGATGGACTTGGAGGAGGTTTCTGCCGCCAACGGGGCTGGGAGCGAGGACTCCTGGGTTCTCTGGAAGGGGGCCGGGCGGGGGTGGGTGACGGGGGGCATGCTGGGAGCCCGGACTTGTGATGTTCACTGCCTCCGTTCCGCTTGACCTTCCTCCTCTTCTCTTCCAGGCTCCCTGCAGGCCACCCGGGCTCTCATGGTGGTCTCCATCGTCCTGGGGGCCGTCGCCATGGGGGTGGCCACCATGGGCATGAAGTGTACCCGCTGCGGAGGCGAAAACAAGGTGACAAAGTCCCGGATCGCCATGACGGGGGGCATCATCTTCCTCGTGGCAGGTGAGCAGCAAGAGCTGGCCAGAAGGACCCGTCTTTGGCTTGGGTTAGGCTGACCTTCGTGGGGACCTGGCGATGTTAGGGTTACTAGCCTCCAGGTGGGAAGCTCCCCTGGAGAAAATGGCTGCTTTGAAGAGTGGACTCTGTGGCATTGGACAATGCTGAGGCCCCTCCCCTCCCCAAACCCCGCCCTCTCCTGGCTCCACCCCCAAAGTCTCCAGGTATTTTCCAACCCAGACTTGGAAAACCTAGGTGATATCCTGGAATTCCAGCTGATGTCTACAGAGATCAGTTCCCCTGGAGGAGGAAAGGACAGCTTCAGAGGGCAGACTCTATGGTATACCATAGAGTGCAGGAGAAATGGAAGTCCCGGAGTAACATCACATTCCCGCTGAGCTTCCTCCCCACCTCGAACTCTGCCTTCTCCAGGTCTTGCTTTTAGATCCTTTGTCGCTTCATGAATTACTTCCTCGTCTGGCTGGTTTTCAAGCCACACCCTTTCACGGCGAGCCAATTAGCTGTATAAATTAGTGGATATTCTTTCACATCTCTGCCAACATCTTAATTGCTCCAGGACACAGTTTGCTTCGTAGAGCATCGTTACCTGATGCTTCGGGGTCAGAGGTGGACTTATAGATTCACCTGGCAGAAAGGACACCGAAGGGGGCTTTTGTTTGTGTGTGTGTTTTGCTTATTTACTTCAGTTATACCCCACGTTTCTCCCCAGTGGGGACCCAAGGTGGCTTACAAAATTCTCCTCTCCGCTGTTTTATCCTCAGAGCAACCCTGTGAGGTAGGCTAGGCTGAGAGTGTGTGACTGTCCAAAGGTCAGCCAAGCAAGATTCCATGGCAGAGTGGGGAGCCAGTCTGGTGTCGTGGTGAAGTGTGCGAACTCTAATCTGGGAGAACCAGGTTTGATTTTCCACTCCTCCACTTGCAGCTGCTGGATGACCTTGGGCAAGCCATCGTTCTGACAAGAGCGGTCCTTGAAAAAGAGCCGTTTCTGTCAAGAGCTCTCTCAGCCCCACCTGCCTCACAGGGTGTCTGTTGCAGGGAGGGGAAGGGAAAGGAGTTTGTGAGCTGCTCTGAGACTCCTTTGGGTAGTGAAGGCGGGGCATAAATCCAATCTCCTCCTCCTCCTCTTCTCCTTCTCCTCCTTCTTCTTGAAACCTGAGTCTCCCAGATCCCAGCCTGACACTCTTAACCACCGCACCACGCTGGCTTTTGTTGAGGGCAGGTGGCAAACTGCAGCAGTATAACGGAGAGGTCTACTTTTCTGAGGGGGATTCTGAAATAGAAGTGATTGAGGCTGGGACGCTTCTCCAGCCAAGTCCCCCGAGTGACTGCTGCGGGCAGGACAGGGAGGAGAGGGTAGATGTGGAAGCCGGGCATCCCTTCCGGGACCCTTAGACCAGAGTCTGGTGGCCAGCTCCAGGCTGGGAAATATGGGGAGATTTGGAGGGGGGTGGTGGAGCCAGAGAACAGTGGGGTTTGGGGAGGGGAGGGACCTCAGCAGGGTAGAACGCCACAAAGCCCGCCTTCCCAAGGGGCCATTTTTTCCAGGTGATCTCACTCACCCGGAGCTCAGTTGTAATCAGTGTTCCCTCTAAGCTGAGTGAGTGTGAGCAAGCTCCCAGTTTTTTAGCCTCCGGCTCACACATTTTTTTGTCTTTGCTCAGGAAGGGACGGCTCCAGAGCAGACTAATTTAGGCAGCGGCCAAATCGCCCGCTCCCAACTTCAATGCCAGTCGCTCACAAAGCGGAATGTTTGCTCACAAGGATCCACAGCTCAGAGGGAGCATTGCAGCCAGCGTTCCCTCTAAGCTGAGTGAGTGTGAGCAAGCTCCCAGTTTTTTAGCCTCCGGCTCACACATTTTTTTGTCTTTGCTCAGGAAGGATGGCTCCGGAGCAAGCCGACTTAGCCAGCAGCCAAATCACAACTCTAATGCCAGTAGCTCACAACGTAGAATTTTGCTCACAAGACCCCAAAGCTTGGAGGGAGCGTTGGTTGTAATCACTGTTCCCTCTACGCTGTGCACACGAGCGGCTGCTCGTTCAGACAGGAAGCCCCGCGCAGGAGCAGTCTGGAGCTGCGCAGGGTCTTGCACGGCCCATGGCTCATTTGAAGATGACAGCAGTTATCGTCTGCTCAGGGTGTGAACTGCTCCACTCAGTAGGGGGGGAAGAACCAGAGGGAACATTGTAATAGCTGGAGATCTCCAGTCACCACCTGGAGATTGGCAAACGTGCTTGAGAGGCAACGGGCATCCCTTGCGTGGGGTGGCCAGGTATTCCAGCCTGCCCCTGGTATGTGTCAGCCATCTTTTGGGCGGGGATTGCAGAAAACGAGGATGGGAATATAATTTGGGGGGGTTCCAGAGAGAACTCCACGTTTGTTTGTCGCACCGGAAACATGAAGGAGTCTTTGTACCACTTTAAAGACCATCAAGCTTTTGTGATCTCGCGCTACCAAGGGGTTATTTGTGGCAGCAATTGTGTCTATTAAGGGGTGGTGGTCGTGAACTGAGAAGGATCCAGTGCAAGAAGATACTGAGGGAATTTTCCCAACGAGGGCCCGTCATCAGCAAGCTTTAAGACGGCCAATGAAAGCTTGAATAACGTGCACGCATTTGCCGCACTCTTTTCATTTCCGTACTGCAAGACAAAAGTGTCTTGCAATTTAGAACCCAGATTCTGCGGATCTGGGTTCTAAACTGAAGACTGACAGGGTTAGGTTCATGGCACCAGTGAAATCCGTTCTGGCTTCAAGCCCAGAGGGGGGAAAACCCCAGAATTTCACTGCGGAGAAGAAGGGGTGGTAGAAATGGGGCGTGGAGCAGATGTTAAGTCTCTCTCTCTCTCTCTCTTTGCAGGTCTGGCCTCTCTCATTGCGTGCTCGTGGTACGGACACCAGATTGTGTCGGACTTCTACAACCCCTTGGTGCCTGTCAATACCAAGTGAGTTTCATTCCCGAGAGGTGGGGGGGGACATGGCCAGAGGTGAGTTGCAGGAATGCTTTTTCTACCCGTGGTGGGGGCCAAATCCTACTAGCTCGAACAGCCTCATGAATCCATTTCCGGCCAAACTTCTTCCCTTCTGTTCAAATTCTGGCCCTGTTTTCCAGCCAGCCCACCTTCCGCTTCCTTCCTCTGTATTTTGGGGCTTCGTTCCACCAATGGGCATCACTTGCTGTTAGGTTGCCAACCTCCAGCTCATCTTCAGGTGATGGGAATCGGTTCCCCTGGAGGAAATGGCCACTTTGGAAGATGGGCCCTGTGGCATTATACCGCACTGAGGTCCCTCCCTGCCCGTGTTCCCTCTAAACTGAGTTTGTGCGAGCTAGATCGCAGTTTGTTAGCCTCTGGCTCCCACGTTTTTGTCTTAGCGCACGAAGGAGGGCTCCAGAGCAAACTTAACTTATGCGGAAGCCAAATCGCTTGCTCACAACTTGAATGCCAGGAGCTCGCCAAGCAGAATTTTTGCTCGCAAGACTCCACAGCTTAGAGCAGGGGTGGCCAAACTGTAGTTTGAAGGCCTCGTGCGGCCCTTTCACACAGTCTTAATTTAACGTTAACAAAAAGCAAATCTGCATATTTTGCAAATGTGTGTGTGATATTTGTTCAGATGTCTTGCAGCTCTCAAACATCTGAGGTTTATTCTGTGTGGCTCTTACATTAAGCAAGTTTAGCCACACCCGGCTTAGAGGGAGCCTTGCTCCCCCCCCTCAGGCTTCCCCCCCCAAAATCTCCAGGTATTTCCCAACCTGGAGCTGGCAACCCTCCCTGCTCTTTTTCTAAGTCTCCTCCCCAGTCACCGTGCCATTCCGAAGCAGCCTCTCTCACACTCCCCTCCCTCTTGGGTATGAAGCCCCCTTTGCCTCCTGGGAAACGTGGTTCTCTGCTCTGAAACCTTGCCCCTGCCCTCCCACCCGCAGGTCTCTCTTCCTCCCCCACCCGGGCCTTCTCCAGCTCTGGCCGGTTCACCTTTTTCCAGCGTGAAGGGTCATCCCTAAAGTCTCTGCTGGACATGGGTCATTTCCTGCGGGAGCGCACAGGAGCGGAGCTCCAGCAGTAAGGAGCCCAGGGGGTGGGCACATGCAACAAGCCCCGCCCCCTGCTCCCCGCAGCCCTCAGTTGGGCAACAAGCCCTGCCCCCTGCTCCCAGCAGCCCTCAGTTGGGCCACGAGGAGCAAGAAGCAGCCAGATAAGTTGCAGAGCCCCCCCCCGGCACGCCTTCAGGTATCTGCGAGGACAGATCTGCGCGTCCCGTCCCCCCCCATAGCTAGCAATCCAAAACAGTTCGGTGGAGCCTGAGCGGTGGGTGTTGCCTTCTGACACACTTCCGGTGATGTCAGGGGGTGTGACTCGCTCTCCAAAAACTGTCAGATGTTGGTGGTGGCGGCTCCAAAAACCTGGTGGAAGAGCTCCGTTTTACAGGCCCTGCGGAACTGTAACAGGGCCCTGACCTCCTCCGGGAGCTCATTCCACCAGAATGGAGCCGCCACCGAGAAAGCCCTGGCCCTCGTTGACGCAAGCCTGGCCATCTAGTCCACACCATCTAGACCAACCCCCCTGCCCGATGCAGGACCAGCCTAAAGCGTCTCTGACAAATATTCATCCAGCCTCTTCTTGAAAGCTGTCAGTGAAGGGGAGCTAAGCGAAGGGTTCTAGGGCTGAAGGGTTCTAGGTCTGCCGACTGGTCTGGAGACAGAATCTCCTCCTCTCTCTCTCCTCCCAGATGTTCCTGGTGGGGTGGAAAGGGCTGTCGGATTGCAGCCGACTTAGAGTGACCCCGTGGGGTTTTCAAGGCAAGAGACAAACCGAGGTGTGGTCTGCCGTTGCCTGCCTCTGCGTAGCAACCCTGGGCTTCCTTGGTGGTCTCCCCATCCAAGTACGAACCAGGACCCACCCTGCTTAGCTCCTGCCTGGGAATTCAGACGACAGGAGGAGGCCATTCAGACTGTCCCATGACAGAAACACGTTTGGTGGGCACACAAGAAAGGGTGTGGCAGCCCCATAATTGTGGAACCGCCTCCCTGGGGAAGCGAAAACAATTCCCATCTAGTTCAGCCCCCGTAATTCTTGACAATGATCGTTTTGTTCCCGTGTTCTTGATTGGCACGGGGAATCCCTCACACCTTCAGTCAGACCGGAATTATCCAGGGTTCGTTGGCAGGGCGCAGTTAAAAACATACTTCAGCTGCCAGGCTAGGAGTGTTTTGTTTTATGTGGCCGATCCAGGTTTTATGCCTGTGGTATGATTTTATTCTGCCTCTTAGATCTCTGCGGCTCTGTAATTTTTATCTACCTGTATTCCTTTTCAAACTCTGCTTTGATTTTTAGGGCTTTAATTTTAAGCACCAACCGCTGTTTTGTCTGTGATTTTTAAAAGATTGCTTAATTGTTTAATTTGCCATGATGGATGGTTGAGCGCTGGGAATTTGCTATTTGGGAGGCGCAGGATTAAAGGGGCATAACGATGACTGTAGCAACTCCTTTAGACTTGGAATGCCAATCCAGGGCTTGACACGGGCGCGTCCTTGGCAAAGGTTCTCTGTTTTCTCAGTAGCCTCCTAAGTCTTGTGTTTCTTTGGAAAAGAGTGGAGGAAATAGAAGGGCCCACACCAGTCCAATGCTCCCTCTGAGCTGTGGAGTCTTGTGAGCAAAAATTCTACTTGGTGAGCTGCTGGCATTGAAGTTGTGAGTGAGCGATTTGGCTACTGCATAAATTAGTTTGCTCTGGAGCCCCATCCTTCCTGAGCTGAGACAAACATGTGCGAGCCGGAGGCTAAAAAATTGTGCGCTAGCTCTCACTAATTCAGCTGAGAGGGAACACCGCACCAGTCCCTAAGAGAGCCAGTTTTGTGTCGTGGTTAAGTGTGCGGATTCTAATCTGGGAGAACCGGGTTTGATTCCCCACTCCTCCACTTGCACCTGCTGATGTGACCTTGGGTCAGTCACAAGCTCTGGCACAGCTGTCCTTGAAAAAGAGCAGTTTGTGTCAGAGTTCTCTCAGCCCCACCCACCTCCCAGGGTGCCTGTTGTGGGGAAGGGAAAGGAGTTTGTAAGCCGCTCTGAAACTCCAAGTGAAGGGCGGCGTATAAATCCAATCTCTTCTTCTTCTTCTTCTTAAAAATAAGGCCAAGGCCAATGGAAGGGTGCCAGTAAAGTAAAACAAAATAATTATTACTGAGCTAGAAATTCCCTGATCAAGATGGGTGGCCGCGTTTGTCTGTCGGGAGCAGCAGAAAAGAGCAAGAGTCCAGGAGCACTCGAAAGACTCACAAAATCTGTGGCAGGTTATGAGTTTCCGTGAGTCACTGCTCACTTCTTCAGATACCAGGTGAGAACTAAGCAGTGACTCACGAAACCTCGTACCCTACCACAAATTTTGTTCATCTTAAAGGTGCTACTGAGCTCCTGCTCTGACGTGGCCGCCCATCTTGATCTGTCTTTATGAAAGGCGCCACATTTAGCTGCACAGAATGGAAATCCATCGACCCTGTGGAGAAATTTGCACCGGGTACAGACAGACGTCATCTTTCTCATGAAATGCAGCAGGCGTCTTCAGAGGAATTTGTAATATGATATGCAAACACAAAACCGAGTATCTCGTTAACTATATCGTAACGGTTATTTAGGTAGCGTTATAGAAATAATGTTTTATTTACTTCACTTTCATTATTGGCCTTAGGAATGCCAGTCCCAATCATTTTAAAATTTACCTTGTACCCTGCCTTTCCCCCCAGTGGGGACTCGAAAGAGGCTAACATCATTTCTCCGCTCCTCCATTGTATCCTCACAACAATCCTGTGAGGTAGGTTAGGGGGAGAGCAGGTGAGTGGCCCAAGGTCACCCAGCAAGCTTTCATGGCAGAGTGGGGATTTGAACAGGTCCTCCAGATCTTAGTTGGAAATCCCTGGAGACTTTGGGGGAATAGCCTGACGAGGGCATGGTTTGGGGCAGGGGTATTGTTGCCACAGAGTGCACCTTCCAAAGTGAAGAAGAAGAGGAGTCTCAGAGCGGCTGACAAACTCCTTTCCCTCCCCCTCCCCACAACAGACACCCTGTGAGGTCGGTGGGGCTGAGAGAGCTCTGACGGAAACGGCTCTTTTTCAAGGACAGCTCTTATCAGAACTACGGCTTGCCCAAGGTCATCCAGCAGCTGCAAGTGGAGGAGAGGGGAATCACACCCGGTTCTCCCAGATTAGCGTCCGCACACTTAACCACCACACCAAACTGGTTCTCACACCAAATTGGCTCTCCGCTATCTCCAGGTGACTGGATGTCTGTCGCCTGGAGGTCAGGTGTAACCTGAGGAGATCTCCAGTCACCACCTGGAGGTTGGCAGCCCTAGACATCTGTCAGTGTTCCTGGTCCCCTCTTCACGTGGGGACCCGATTTCTTCCTTTGTAGGGGCGAGGGGCCATTTCCCCGCCACCTGAGGAGACCTTAAGAGGCCACAGTCTGTGCCAAATCCACCATGATTGAATTTGGGTGCCCCAAAGAACCCTGCCTCATAGATTGATGTATCTGTCCATGGCCACAGAAGCCGCCCCGGCATCTCAGTTTCTCTGGTTTTTCTCTTTCAGGTACGAGTTTGGATCTGCCATTTTCGTTGGCTGGGCTGGTGCCGCCCTGGTCATCTTGGGAGGCGCCCTCCTCTCCTGTTCCTGTCCTGGAAAAAACGGCTCTGCCTACGGCCGTCAGTACCCCCAGGCCAAGCCAATCTCCAAGCCTCCCAGTAACAGAGAATATGTCTAATCCTGGAGCAGCTGTGTGCGCCAGCCCTGCGGTCGGATCACCCCCTCGCCCACCCCTGGGATACCACAGACCTCCCCTGACCCCCCTCCTCCGTGTCTGGGGAGGTCTGGACTCTGCCGTGCCTTCGGCCCCGCCAGAGACATTTTTAATAGCCTTCGTTTGGCACCCAGTTTTTACCTGACGTCTTTTAAATTGTCCGTGTAATTTTTACCAAGTGTAAATTTTTACCAGTGTAGTTTTTACCCGGGGAGATGTACAGAGCAAATCACTGCTCAGCAATATGTGTGGGGTCTGGGCCGATTTGGTGGGGGTCTTAATTTTATCTGGGGAGGGGGGATGTTCTGTGCTCTAGTGTGCTGTTCTCAGTTTAGGATGCATTCCTGTGCAAAAAAACTCCACCAACCCTGTAGAATCGGTATCAGATTTGAATAATTTACTCAGGGGTATGTGGAATCAACGGCAGACAGGATTAGCACAGGATTAACGGATCGATTGCTTTTTAAAGGGTTTCAGTGGTTGCAGATCTTGAGGGGTTAGGTAGATTAGAGAATGCGACATTACCGAGTGGTGGGTGTGCCCTTTGACACCAGGAAGCTGAACCCCAAAGCCTGGAGATCGATCAAGCATGGAGCGAGGGCCCCTTGAGTGTTTACAGAGCAACCCATCACAGGGCATTTATTTTGGGGGAAACGCATACAGTCCTATTGTAGAATCCAAAAACATAACCCATTTCCCCATGGGGCATTAACTCGGGAGGGGAGGGGACAGATAGGAATTGGGTATCAATGAAGTTCATTTTTTGGGGGGGATGTGTATCATTTGAGGGGAGCAGGAGAAGAGCTTATAAACAGTTAAATTTTCTGTGGCATTAGATCCCTAGTTTAAACCCCGATGTTCAGGATTCACACTGTCAGAAGAGAAGGGTGCGCACCACTTGATTTGCAGAGGTTCTGGTGCAAATCTTCCTCCAATTGACCATCTAATTCAAAAAGAGAGGGTTGATTTTTTTTAAGAAACAGACCATCTTTGCTTCATCTCTAAATGCCGACCACAAACACTGACGCCTTTAACCTCCACCAAGGTGTGCTGACACCTTTCTCTGTTTTCAGACATCATCTGCTTTCCTGAACTTATTCCCCCCCTGCATTGTTTAGTGAAGGGGGGGTAGGAAAGGGTGAATATTTCCCCCCTGCTGGTAGAGCCGTCAAGAAGGGGCCCGCTCCTGGAGCAAAACCGTTCTTATTTTAAAGCGCTGTGACTCATTAGGGCCGTTTGCGTGTTGTGTTTTTATCGTCTATTTGTGATGCTGGGAACTGATATTTTTTTTGTACATAATAAATAGACGTTTTTTGAGAAAGCCGTCCTTGACTGTTGGCCCACTGGTTTGTGTGTAAATATTGTGTATTTCCTAGCCGTGTGGGGCCGGGAGGGGGAAGCAAAAGGCACCGGGCTCCACAGGCTTGTGGGCGGGGGGCGGGTTGCCAACTCCAGGTTGGGAAATTTCTGGATATTTGAGAGTGAGGCTTGGCGAGGAACTACATTGAGATACAATGACAAAAAGTCCCCAGTCTGAGGCAGCTGTCTCTTGGCGGGGTTTTTGGACGGACGTACGGGGGACTGACCTCTGTCATCTAGAGATGAGTTGTAATTCTGCAACATCTCTAGCCCCCCGCCCCCCGGAGGCTGGTAACCCCACTGGGTTTCTGGTCGGTGCCTTTCAAAGTGTTTCCAGACAAACATAAGAGAAGCCAATGCTGGATCAGGCCAATGGCCCATCTAGTCCAGCACTCTGTGTCACACAGTGGCCAGAAATACCCGGTGCCCTCAGGAGGTCCAGCAGTGGAGCCAGGACACTAGAAGCCCTCCCACTGTTGACCGCCCCCCAAGAACCAAGAATACAGAGCATCACCTGCCCCAGAGTCCCTATCTATACCTTGTGGCTAATAGCCACGGATGGACCTCTGCTCCATATATTTATCGAATTCCCTCTTGAAGCCGTCCATGCTTGTATGTATGTATGTATTTATTTATTAAATTTGTATCCCGCCTTTCCAACATGAACTCAGGGCGGCCACCAATGCTCCCTCTAAGCTGTGGAGTCTTGTGAGCAAAAATCTGACTTTGTGAGCTACTGGCATTAAAATTGTGAGTGGGCGATTGGGCTCCTGCGTAAATTAGTTTGCTCTGGAGTCACCCTTCCTGAGCTGAGACAAAAATGTGTGAGCTGGAGACTAAAACACTGAGCTGGCTCACACTAACTTGGCTTAGAGGGAACGCTGGCTGCCACCTCCTCCTGTGGTAGTGAGTTCCATGTGTTAATCACTCTTTGGGTGACCAAGGACTTCCTTTTATCCGTTCTAACCCGACCGTTCAGCAATTTCACTGAGTGCCCAGGAGTTCTTGTATTGTGAGAAAGGGAGAAAAGTACCTCTTTCTCAACCTGCTCTATCCCACACGTAATCTTGTAAACCTCGATCATGTCACCCCTCAGTCGTCATTTCTCCCAGCTAATGAGCCCCAAGCGCTTTAACCTTTCTTCATAGGGAAAGTGTTCCAACCCTTTTATCAATCTAGTTGCCCTTTTCTGCCCTTTTTCCAATGCAATAATATCCTTTTTGAGGTGTGGTGACCAGAACTGCACACAGTATTCCAAATGAGGTTGCACCATCGATTTATACAGGGGCACACACTAAATAACACAATTTCAATGCACTTTGCAACCGGATCTTACGGTGTGAAATGGCAAAATCCACTTGCAAAGAGTCACTGAAGTGAACTGAAACTGCATTATCTAGTCTGTGTAAAAGCGCCCCTAGAAAACTTGGGAAAAGATCAGCTCTGGAACAGGCTATTTTTAAAAGACGTTTTTATTTCATCAGATCTTCCTCTGTGGTGCTTAGGGAACGGCTTCCTTTTGCTCTTCCTGATCGCTGTTCTGTTTCCAGGACGGAATAAAACTTGGTTACTTGGGGGGGAGGATTTTTTTTTAGCAGCGGATATTTCTCCAGACTAGTCCTCATTAAAATGGCGACTAGAGAATCTAGCGAGCCGCAGCGCCGCCCAGTGGCTGGTTTCGGCCACGCAGGTGGCTTGACTGTGCCCTGCGGGGATAACAGCGCCACCTGGCGTCCAGTCGACGAAGCACACGGTTGTTTCCACGTGTACAGAGTTCCAACGTTCCTGGGGGGTAAACAGTCGCCTGACAAGCGCTGCTTGCGGAAGGGAAGGAAGCATTTACTTAGGCGGCCCGCACCTAAAGAAATCATTAAAATGGGACTATTGCGCACAGCGCACAGTGCTTGACCTGGATGGGAGCGAAGCCGGAGTCCGCCCTTCTCTCGGAGACTCATCTTCGGGTCGCGCAGCGGCAGCCCTCTCGGCTTAACGTGCGAACTGACAACTGGGGAGCGGAGCGGGCCCTGCACGCGAGAGGCGCTGCTGCCAACCATCGCAAAAGTGCGATCTGCGGGGGCGCGTCCCCGCCGGCGAGTCTTCACGTGTTGCTGCACGTGCACGTGTGAACGTGGCCTCGGCGCCGTTCCGAAGCGGCCTGAACTGGGCTCCGCCCGGTCTCGCGAGGTTCTCTCCCCCCCGTCCGATGAGTTCCCTCCTTCCGGTAAGTAGCTGCAAAGACCTCAATAGCGTCTGTATGGAAGTCTTTTTTGGCTCCAATGAGAAACAACTCATTTAAAAAGGTATGGGACCACTTTATCTTGGAAAAAATCACAGATAAGGTTCGAAGATCCGAAATCTGCCCGAAGCAATCTAATTTTGACGGAAAATGGTACCCATTTTTGGACTACATTCTTACGCAAGATTGCCAACCACATAAACCCTCTGTATTATACTTTGATTTTTTCTTAATGGCAGTCTTTTATGTTAAATATTACCTTCTCTTCCATTCTTTCATTTTTGTAAATCTGTGTCTGATCGTGGAACTCTCTGATACCATTCCTATCTAATATACGTAAAACGATCAAACATCAAACACGGCCTACTGCTAGAGGGTGCAAAAAAAGGTCTAATTAAAGTGCGAATGTTTTTAAAGCTAGATAGTGCTCATTCAGGAACAAAAATTGTAATTGTGAGTTTGACAAATGATATGTGCGCGATGGTTTACAAATGTAATGGTTGATCTTCAATAAAGTTTATAACATCAAAAAAATAAAAAAAGGGAAAGGCGGCCTTCGACGATGCTCCAACACGCGACGCCCTCCCGGCCGTCTGCACCCAATCCGAGGCCGGCGCCGGGAGTTCCGCCGGCGCCCGAAGAGTTCCGCCGTCGGAAGGGGCTCGCCGCTGCCCCCTCCCTGCCGCCCCGAGGATGGCGGCCCCTCCGCCCGCACGCCGC